>NC_041219.1:66011672-66116610 GCF_002837175.3 Physeter macrocephalus | reverse complement strand
AATAATAATAATAATAATAATAATAATAATAAACAAATTCCTTTTGCTCATGATTTTGTAGGTCAGGAATTTGGGAATGGTTTGTCTGCCCTATTTTTGTTTGGAGTATCTCAGTGGTCATAGTCAGTTGGTAGCTGAGGCTGAAATCATTTGAAGTTTTTACTGGACTGGATGTCCAAGGTAATTCGCTTGCATGGCTGCCCATTGATGCTGGTTGTTGGCTAAAAATTCAAGTGGGCAGTTGCCTGCAGAGCTTATATGTGACCTCTTCAGCATGAAGGTCTTAGGGTAGTGGGACATTTACATGACAGAGTCCAAGCAGAGTCAGAGGGACTGGGGAGAGAGTGGCAAAGTAAGGGACAGAAAAATCCTTACTCGATTGCCTTGTGATTGCAAGATATTAAAATTCTCCAGTCTTAGTATATGGTTAAAGCTGCCACGTGTGTGTGTGTGTGTGTGTGCGCGCGTGTGCACGCACATAGACATTTTGAGATTGTTAGAGATACTTTACTGTTAGAATATTCTTAAAGTTTTCTTTTAAAGGGTGATATATGTCCTCTGGAAGACACTTACAGGACTCTACTTTCATCACTTGACGTCTACCAATAGTACTGTTTAAGTTGAGGATTTTTCCCTCGGTAGAAAGCCCTTCAGAAATGACCTCTTGGCAACCTTCCACAAGGTCCAGTTAAGGTCTGCAGAAAACAGAAACCTCTGACCTGCTGCTGGTGGACAGCCCAGCTGGCTTCCATTATAGCTGCCTCTAATCACTTTGTGAGGGTCCAACACAGCCTTTCCTCTTAAGACCACTTCCTTCTGTTTGGCCCTATGCCACTACGATGCAGCAAACCAGAAAGTGGCCTCAGAGACAAAGTCAGGTCAATGTGGAGCCTACCTTGTATATTTCCCTTGTTTCAAGGATCACAGTCCCTCAGTTCCTGAGTGTGTTGGTTACTTTCCAGTGCCATCAAATAGTTTGTTCCCCCTCAGCTTTTCCAATTGTTAGTAAATGAGGGTTAGTTAGATTCAAGCTACTCCATCATACACAGAAGCAGAAGTCAAATCTTTATATACTGTTCTCTGTGCCTTGGTATTGTCTAGGTGGCAACTCAGGGTCCCAGTTTTTTAGCATCTACATTCAGGACTTAATCTGGAACAAGCACTTGCTTATCTCTGCAATTTCTTCCTTCTTCCTTTCAAAATTACTGCTTTCATTAAGTTAGCAACATGTTTAAATAATTATTCTTAGTATATTTTATTTGATATTGTAGTTTTATCAATGGAGAAAGTTGTTTGGGTAATTCTAATCTGCCATATTAGATTAGACTGGAAACAGAAGTGCTAAATCTATATCCATGCCAGAATTGTGGATCTAAAAAGTAAACATAAGCATATTACTCCCATGTTTAACACTGATCAGTACCTCTCCAAATCCTTTCAAATTCTAAATTCCTCAAATGGCATACATCACCACACTTAAATGAGTGGGTCTTGCAAGCCTTGCTAGCATCATTTTGAACAACTCCTTTTTCTCCTTCCTTTTCGACAGCACAAAATCACCTGTGCTCAGACATACCATGCTGCCTCATAGCCCAGTACCTTCACTTTTGCTGCCTCAGTTTTTTAGGAAAACTTTGCAATTTTACTCTCTCCTTCTGATAAATAAAGCCACTCATTTAAAGTACCAACTCGAGGAAGACTTTTCTAGCAATTCTCCAAGACACACACAGAGATACGCACACTTGCATATATCTATTATCAGTGTATTCACTACAGTTACAGATCCTGGACCATGGACTTTCCGGTCTTTTTTGAGTGTATATGTTCTTTCTCAAACAACATTTTATACACCTTAAAATTTTAGGATGGTCCTTTTACTTCTGTTTTGCTACATATTACAGTTGCATCACACATAAACCCAAATATTTGGTTTTAATAATCACCACTGGAGAAATAGTGCCTGACATTAATTCAATCAGTATATATGTTACCTTTTTTAACTTTCTTGCTCATATTGACACAATAAACCACTTAAAAAAATAAATAAACCACTTAAACCATTGTATATTAAATTCTTGAAATTGTTTTTTTTTAATTGAATGAAAATTGAAAAAATAGCGTAGCACAATCACCATTGATCTTCATAAGATCAATGTTAGACTGCTCCAGAGGGCAACTGTACATTCAGCTACTTGATTTAAAATATTTTGCAAAATATTCACCAAGCATGAAAATAACTTAAAAAGAAATGTAACCTATACAAGACAGTATAGATGATGACACTTATTAATTCCTTTTTTATCCCAAAGGAGACGTCAAAAGAGGTGGTCATCCATATCAAATAACAGTTTGCTTTATGATCATACTGACCATACGCTTGCTTTGGTTAGCCCATATTTTCTGTTTTCATAAATTATAACTAGATATATAACGGGAAGTTTATGCCATTCTTAGCAGATTTTAAACTATGTTAGTAAGCTTTGTATTTGACACAGAAAGGGTTATTTTCAGGGTATGGTTTAATCTTGCTATCTATTCATGTAAATTTTTTTCTAAATTGTTATTCTCGTGTATGTTCTCTATACTTTTTGCTTCTCATGTATCTCTCTTAAGCCATTCTTAAAATAGAGCAAATGTTTTAAAATGTAGGTTGATTGAATTCTTTCAACCCTGGCTACATTTTGCACATATATTTAATGTTTCTAAACTTTGCCCCAGTATCTTTAAATTCATAGTGCACAAATGTAACACATATATTCTATGTCCTTCATGGTGATTACAACCTATTGAACTTTCTCGTCTGATACTTCTAGAACTTGATTAGTCTTAGGCAGTTTGCTTTTCTTACTAATTTCTAATTGTGCTTGTCTCTCATCAATATTCTTGATCCATCTTTGTCATTATAGTTCCGTTTTAGTCCCCTAGACTATTTGATTGTTTCCAATACTCGTAAGTATCTAATTTCTTCTATTGCTATACATAGTTCTGGCATTTTTACACATCTTAGAACTTTACAAACTTATTTTAAGTGATTTTATGCTGAATATACAAAGAGATGTAGATCCTATAAGGAGCTATTAATTTTTGTAAATTATAGTCAAACATGTCATATGTGTGGATTGATAGGCTAGGATAATCACATAAAATACATGCCTATTTAAACTTAGGTGAAAGATATTAGTGTTTATATACCAAGGTTTTAAAATTTCTTTAGATTTTTGTTATAAAAGGGTATGAAAGAGGAGGAGTCAAGACGGCAGTGTGGGAGGACGCAGAGTTAGCATCTCCCTACAACTTGGGCACCTGCCGGCCACTGGTGGGGGACTCTGACCTCCAAGGAGATGGGAGGAACCCCAAAGTGAACCAGTAGGATGTAAGGGGACTGAGCGGGGAGGAGAAGTGGAGGTCAGACAGGATCGGTGCCCCTGAGGCCAGGGAGATCAGGAGAGGCAGGTGGGAGGGGCCCTCCCAGACAGGAGGAGCAGGAGAGGAGAGGAGTTCGTTTGCCCTGCCCACTCGAGCCCAGGAAGCCTCCTGGGCTCCCATGTGAGGTCCCCTGCCCTCTGAGACTACGGGTGGGGGACACGTCTAGGCCCCTTCTATTCTTGAGCCTAAGCCCCACCCCCCACAGCCCCCAGGGCCTTTTCCAGCCCTGTGGGTCCTGAGCACTGGCCCCACCCACTGCTCAAACCTCGCCACTGCTTAGGCCCCGCCCTCCACAGCCAAGGCCTCCCCCCAACCCCCCCCCCCGCTTTTTATTTTTTTTTCCCCTCCTCCTCTTTTTTTTTACTACTGTGGTACTATGTACTTTCTGGTTGTTGATTCATCTATATTTTTATTTTTATATTCTTCCTAACATATCTGTTAGTTTCCTAGTCTCATATTATTTTTTACTTTGTTATTGTTATTTTGTTTTTATGCTGCCTCAGGCAGCTTGCGAGATCTTGGTTCACGAGCCTGGGGTCTGGCCAAAGCTCCTGCAGTGGGAGCTTTGAGACCGAACCACTGGACTAACAGAGAACCTCAGACTCATGGGAATATTCATTGGAGTGAGGTCTCATGGAGTTTCTCATCTCACCACCAAGACCCAACTCTACCCAATAGCCTACAAACCCCAGTGTTGGAAGCCTCAGGGCAAACAATCAGTAAGACAGGAACACAATCCCACTCATAAAAAAAAAAAAAATGAGATGGCAAAAATATGTCACAGATGAAGGAGCAAGGTAAAAACCAACAAGACCAAATAAATGAAGAGGAAATAGGCAATCTACCTGAAAAAGAATTCACGATAATGATAGTAAAGCTGATCCAGAATCTCAGAAATAGAATGGTGGCACAGATTGAGAAAATACAAGAAAAGTTTAATAAAGATCTAGAAGAACTAAAGAACAAACAAACAGAGATAAACAACACAATAACTGAAACGAAAAATACACTAGAAAGAATCAATAACAGAACTGAGGCAGAAGAATGAATAGGTGAGCTGGAAGACAAAATGGTGGAAATAACTGCTGAGGAGCAGAGTAAAGAGAAAAGAATGAAAACAATTGAAGACAATCTCAGAGACCTTTGGGACAACACTAAACACACCAACATTCAAATTATAGGGGTCCCAGAAGAAGAAGAGAAAAAGAAACGGTCTGAGAAAATATTAAAAGAGACAATAGTTGAAAACTTCCCTGACTTGGGAAAGGAAATAGTCACACAAGCCCAGGAAGCACAGAGAGTCCCATACAGGATAAACCCTAGGAGAAACACACCAAGACACATATTAATCAAACTAACAAAAATTAAATTCAAAGAAAAATATTAAAAGCAGCAAGGGGAAAACAAAAAAAGTAACATACAAAGGAATCCCCATAAAGTTATCAGCTGATTTTTCAGCAGAAACTCTGCAGGCCAGAAGGGAGTGGCAGGATATACTTAAAGTAATGAAAGAAAAAAACCTTCAACCAAGATTACTCTATCCAGCAAGGATCTCATTCAGATTCAATGGAGAGGTCAAAAGCTTTTCAGATAAGCAAAAGCTAAGAGAATTCAGCACCACCAAACCAGCTTTACTTTATGCTTTACTTTTGCTACTTTCCAAATGCTATAGGAACTTCTCTAGGCAGGAAACACAAGAGAAGGAAGAGACCTACAATAACAAAGCCAAAACAATTAAGAAAATGGTAATTGGCACATACATATCCATAATTACCTTAAATGTAAATGGATAAAATGCTCCAACCAAAAGACACGACTGGCTGAATGGATACAAAAACAAGATCCATATATATGCTGTCTACAAGAGACACACTTCAGACCTAGGGACACATACAGACTGAAAGTGTGAATGGATACAAAAACAAGATCCATATATATGCTGTCTACAAGAGACACACTTCAGACCTAGGGACACATACAGACTGTAAGTGAGGGGATGGAAAATGATATTCCATGCAAATGGAAATCAAAAGAAAGCTGGAGTAGCAATTTGCATATCAGACAAAATAGACTTTATTATTTTTTTCTTTGAGATTTTTAAAACTTTTAATTGGTTATCAATGCATAAACATTGGGAGAGTTTACATACAAATTTGGATTTCTGGCTTATCCTGAAAAGTTGAAAACTGGTAACATTGAGCTTGCATTTCTTCTTGCAGCCTAGCAGAGATGAGCAGCAGTTGCTTCTTTTGGAAGGAGCATGTACTCTTCAATTTACCATTGTTTCAGTCCCCCAACTCTTGTTGTTGTTGAGAGGAAATTTTCACAATGTAAAATTAATCATTTAAAGTAAGTAATTTGGGACTTCCCTGGTGGTCCAGTGGTCGAGACTTCGCCTTCCACTGCAGGGGGTTCGGATTCGATCCCTGGTCAGGGAGCCAAGCTCCCATGTGCCTCGGGGCCAAAAAACCCCAAACATAAAACAGAAGCAATAGTGTAACAAATTCAATAAAGACTTTAAAAATGGTCCACATCAAAAAATAAATAAATAAAGTGAATAATTCAGTGGCATTTAGTACATTCACAATGTTTTGCAACCATCACCTCTATCTAGTTTTAAACTATTTCCATCACCTCCAAATAAAATCCCATTAAGCTGTTGCTCTCCATTCTCCCCCAACTCTAGCCACGGGCAACCACTCATCTGCTTTCTGTCTCTATGGATTGATTTACATATTCCAGATATTTTACAGAAATGGAATCATACAGTATGTGACCTTTTGTTTCTGGTATCTTTCACATGGGATTTTTTTAAAAAACATCTTTATTGGAGTATAATTGCTTTACAATGATGTGTTAGTTTCTGCTTTATAACAAAGTGAATCAGCTATACATATACATATATCCCCATATCTCCTCCCTCTTGCATCTCCCTCCCACCCTCCCTATCCCATCCCTCTAGGTGGTCACAAAACACCTAGCTGATCTCCTTGTGCTATGCGGCTGCTTCCCACTAGCTAGCTGTTTTACATTTGGTAGTGTATATATGTCCATGCCACTGACCTCCTTGTTCTTTGCGTCTGCTTCCCACTAGCTAGCTGTTTTACATTTGGTAGTGTATATATGTCCATGCCACTGTCTCACTTTGTCCCAGCTTACCCTTCCCCCTCCCTGTATCCTCAAGTCCATTCTCTAGTAGGTCTGCATCTTTATTCCTGTCTTGCCCCTAGGTTCTTCCAACCATTTTTTTTTCTTTTTTTTGTGGGGGGGATTCCATTTATATGTGTTAGCATACGGTATTTTTTTTTCTCTTTCTGACTTACTTGACTCTGTATGTCAGTCTCTAGGTCCATCCACTTCACTACAAATAACTCAGTTTCGTTCCTTTTTATGACTGAGTAATATTCCATTGTATATATGTGCCACATCTTTTTTATCCATTCATCTGTTGATGGACACTTAGGTTGCTTCCATGTCCTGGATATTGTAAATAGAGCTTCAATGAACATTTTGGTACATGACTCTTTTTGAATTATGGTTTTCTCAGGGTATATGCCCAGTAGTGGGATTGCGGGGTCGTATGGTAGTTCTATTTGTAGTTTTTTAAGGAACCTCCATACTGTTCTCCATAGTGGCTGTATCAATTTACAAAATAGATAAATAGATAGTTTTAATTGATATTTCCATGCAAATGGAAATCAAAAGAAAGCTGGAGTAGCAATACTTGTATCAGATAAAATAGATTTTAAAGTAAAGACTGTTACAAGAGATAAGAGGGACACTACAAAATGATCAAAGGATCAATCCAAGAAGAAGATATAACAATTATAAATGGTTATGCACCCAACATAGGAGCACCTCAATACATAAGGCAAATGCTAACAACCATGAAAGGAGAAATCAACAGCAACACAATCATAGTAGGGGACTTTAACACCCCACTTACACAAATGGACAGAACATCCAAACAGAAAATAAATAAGGAAACACAAGCTTTAAATGACACAATAGACCAGATAGATCTAACTGATATTTATAGAACACTCCACCCAAAAGTGGTAGAATACACTTTCTTTTCTAGTGCACAGGGAACATTCTCCAGGATAGTTCTCATCTTGGGTCACAAATCAAGCCTCAGTAAATTTAAGAAAATTGAAATCATGTCAAGCATCTTCTCTGACCACAACACTATGAGATTGGAAATCAATTACAGGAAGAAAACTGTAAAAACCACAAATACATGGAGGCTAAACAGTGTGCTACTAAATAACCAAGAGATCATTGAAGAAATCAAAGAAGAATAATAAAATACATTGAAACAAATGGCAATGAAAACATGACAACCCAAAACCTATGGGACACAGCAAAAGCTGTTCTAAGAGGGAAGTACATAGCAATACAGTCTCAGCTCAAGAAAGAAGAAAAATCTCAAATAAACAATCTAACCCTACACTTAAAACAACTAGAGAAAGAAGAACAAAGAAAACCCAAAGCCAGTAGAAGGAAAGAAATCATAAATATCAGAGCAGGAATAAATGAAATAGAAATAAAGAAAACAATAGCAAAGATCAATAAAACTAAAAGCTGGCTCTGAGAAGACAAACAAAATAGCCAGACTCATCAAGAAAAAGGAGAGGATACAAATCAATTAAATTAGAAACGAAAAAGGAGAAATCACAACTGACACTGCAAAAATACAAAGTAGCAAACAGAATCCAAAAGCACATTAAAAGGATCATACATCATGATCAAGTGGGATTTATCCCAGGGATGCAAGGATTCTTCAGTATATGCAAATCAATCACTGTGATACACCACATTAACAAATTAAGGAATAAAAAGCGTATGATAATCTCAATAAATGCAGAAAAAGCTTTTGGCAAAATTCAACACCCATTTATGATAAAAACTCTAGAGAAAATGGGCATAGAGGGAGCCTACCTCAACATAATAAAGGCCATATGTGACAAACCCACAGCAAGCATCATAATCAATGGTGAAAAACTGAAAGCATTTCCACTAAGGTCAGAAAGACAAGGATGTCCACTCTCACCACTCTTATTCAACATAGTTTTGGCAGTCCTAGCCACAGCAACCAGAGAAGAAAAAGAAATAAAAGGAATAAAAGTTGGAAAAGAAGAAGTAAAACTGTCAATGTTAGCCAATGACATGATACATACATAGAAAATCCTAAAGATGCCACCAGATAACTACTAGAACTAATCAATGATTTGGTAAGGTTGCAGGATACAAAATTAATGCACAGAAATCTCTGGCATTCCTATACACCAACAGCAAAAAATCAGAAAAAGAAATTAAGGAAACACTCCCATTTACCATTGCAACAAAAAGAATAAAATACCTAAGAATAAACCTGCCTAAGGAGGCGAAAGAATTCTACTCAGAAAACTATAAAACACTGATGAAAGAAATCAAAGATGACATAAACAGATGGAGAAATGTACCATGTTTTTGGATTGGAAGAATCAACACTGTGAAAATGGCTATACTACCCAAAGCAATCTACAGATTCAATGCAATCCCTATCAAACTACCAATGGCATTCTTCACAGAATTAGAACAAAAAAATTTACAATTCATACGGAAAGACAAAAGACCCTGAATTGCCAAAGCAATCTTGAGAAAGAAAAACGTAGTTGGAGAAATCAGGTTCCCTGACTTCAAACTATACCACAAAGCTACAGTAATCAAGGCAGTATGGTACTGGCACAAAAACAGAAATATAGGTAAGTGGTACAAGATAGAATGCCCAGAGATAAACCTACACACATATGGGCACCTAATTTACGACAAAGGAGGTAAGAACATACAATGGAGAAAAGACAGTCTCTTCAATAAGTGGTGCTGGGAAAACTGGACAGCTACATGTAAAAGAATGAAATTAGAACACTACCTAACAACATACAAAAATAAACTCCAAATGGATTAAAGGCTTAAATGTAAGACCAGACACTATAAAACTCTTAGAGGAAAACATAGCAAAAAACACTCTTTGACATAAACCACAGTAAGATCTTTTTTGACCCACCTCCTAGAATACTGGAAATAAAAACAAAAATAAACAAATAGGAGTTAATTAAACTTAAAAGCTTTTGCACACCAAAGGAAACCATAATCAAGACAAAAAGACAACCCTGAGAATGGGAGAAATATTTGCAAATGAAACAACAAAGGATTAATCTCCAAAATATACAAACAGCTCATGGAGCTCAATATCAAAAAAAACAATCCAGTAAAAAATGGGCGGAAATGGGAGGGAGATGCAAGAGGAAGGAGATGTGGGCATATATGTATACGTATAGCTGATTCACTTTGTTATAAAGCAGAAACTAACACACCATTGTAAAGCAATTGTACCCCAATAAAGATGTTAAAAAAAAAAGGGCAGAAGACCTAAATAGACATTTCAACAAGGAAGACATACAGATGGCCAAGAGGCACATGAAAAGATGCTTAACATCACTAATTATTAGAGAAATGCAAATTACAATGGAATATTACTCAGCCATAAAAAGAAATGAAATTGAGTTACTTGTAGGGAGGTGGATGGACCTAGAGTCTGTCATACAGAGTGAAGTAAGTCAGAAAGAGAAAAATAAATACTGTATGCTAACGAATATATATGGAATCTAAAAAAAAAAATGGTACTGATGAACCTAGTTGCATGACAGGAATAAAGATGTACACAGAGAGAATGGACTTGAGGACGTGGGGTGGTAGGGTGAAGCTGAGGCAAAGTAAGAATAGCATCGACATATATACACTACGGAATGTAAAATAGTTGGCTGGTGGGAAGCAGCTTCATAGCACAGGGAAATCGGCTAGGTGCTTTGTGATGACATAGAGAGGTGGGATAGGGAGGATGGGAGGGAGGCTCAAGAGTGAGGGGATATGGGGACATGTATATGCATATGGCTGGCTGATTGGCTTTGTTGTGCAACAGAAACTAACACAGTATTGTGAAGCAATTATACTCCAATAAAGATCAATTTAAAAAAATTTTCTGTAGATGTTTTTTTCCCCCAGCAATGTCAGGTTCTCAGTTCTTAATCAATTAGGAATAAGTGCTTTTTCAGTGGTTTCATTTCATTTTACCTGCCAAATGTTTCTCTCCTACTAGTTCCCATCCACTCCATGCTTCTGCTTGATATTTTATTAGACTAAGATAATACAAAGTAATGGATGTAGGAAACATGATTATTTTTCACCAAAACTCAATTTCTAAAATGAAAGATGGAGGTAATCATGTTAAACTTTCAGTAGAGCCATTACTTGATTTTATTGCTCCTCTTTGCCTATGTATTTTTTCCCAAAACACTTCATAAGATTAAAATGAAAAGTATTTCACTCACATATAAAAGGGTGCACACATTTAATTAGTTATGGCATTCAACTTGAAATTTCCAATTTAAAACTTAAACATGATCTAAAGCAAGACAACAAAATTTTGATCTCTTGAAAATGATGCAGGGATGTGAAATTAAAGCCAATTAGCTAATTTTCAAAAATGTAGGTTTATGGACTTTAAGTGATATGACATATATTAATAACAATAAAATAATCATGCAAACCAAACACAAAATACAGTTCAATTAAACTTCTTTAATTACAAATTTCAAGTAGTACATTGCAATCGAAAATAAAAAGAAATCACTAAAATAAAGGCATAAAATGTGGTATAAATGTTTAAAACATCAATATTCATATACAAAGTTATGTTTTAGAAATATGTGATAATAGGAAAATAAATCAGGGATATATATGCAATGGAAAATAGTGATTGCAGGCACATTTTCAATGAAATTTGATGTTAGACGTTTCATTAAATGAGCTGAAACTCTTTCTAGATACATGTTATAAAACAAGTTCATCTACAAGTAATATAATTTACTTATGGGAAAAGCTCAGTGATGCTCTGTGTGGCATTAGGTGTCTGAGACATACCACTATAGCTGTTAGATCATACCGGAAACCAACTGTGCATGAAGTAGATTGCTTTTATCTAAATGATAAAAACCTTGTAGATTGCGAACAATACTGGGTATAAAATGTAACATTTTAATGAGCAACATGAAGGAATAGAATGAACAAGAGAAATGGTAGATTTGCACGGGACACGTGCAAGTGGAGGAAGGAAAAAGGAAGTGAGAAAGGTTTGTACTGATTGTGATAAAAAGTTCGCCAGTTCTAACTTTTAATCAGAAAAATTTCTACATCATTTAACTAATTTATCCAACATATGCTACTCCCCAAAGAAGGTTCTATACTAAAAGAAATTCTGTCACCAACAGTTGAAATAATATGTATATGTTTTGCCTCATACAAAATATTTTCGTAAATAATAAAGATTATACTTCACCCTTCTGAGAAATCATTCATTATATATTATAATTAAATAAATTTAAAATCATTCAGTTGGTAAGGTTATTAAATTTTTTTTTTTTTTTTTTTTTTGTGGTACGTGGGCCTCTCACTGTTGTGGCCACTCCCGTTGCGGAGCACAGGCTCCGGACGCACAGGCTCAGCAGCCATGGCTCACGGGCCCAGCCGCTCCGCGGCATGTGGGATCTTCCTGGACCGGGGCACGAACCCGTGTCCCCTGCATCGGCAGGCGGATTCTCAACCACTGCGCCACCAGGGAAGCCCGAGGTTATTAATTTTTAAGGTAGAAACATATAAATACCTCAAACTATGCATCAAATTTCAAATGGATTAAGAGTCAAAGGTAAAAAACTCAAATAATTAGATGGCTATCTAAGTAATTATATGTCTAATCTTCCAATGGCAAAATATTTTACTGCCGCTAAAATACATGAAGAAAAAGACTGTGAATCAAAACATTTTTTTGGCTGATCAAGATTGTAATGAGTAATAGCAAAATAATTATACTCAGTGCTTGTGATTGAGGATTACCTTTTATCAGTATCTCAGCTAGATAAGATTCCTCTTCCATGAGGTGACCAAAACCTGCATATTTACATAGATTGAATCCTTGGTGGTTATGTCTTTATCAAGTTGTCATGTAAAAATTTCCAATGTACTAGCATTCTCATAAAAGCAATACTAGGCAGTGCATCAGTAATAACTTCTGGTTTTCAATATATTCTCCTTATCCTCATTGAGTAACAGTGGCTCAGTTTGCCCTGAGGATTTAGAATCAGTCACACATCAGCCAATACAATGCTCTGTTATTTTGCCTGACTGAATCTGCATGGGGAGCATAAGATGGTCAGGGCCTGTTTCAGCTTGCAATTTAATAGGACCTTGACTGTGCCCTAGTGGAAACATTTCCCTCTTAAGCACTAAAACCTCCCAACCAACTGATCAACTTTACAGATATGGGAAAGTGGTTTGTTTGCTGTCAGTGACAGGGGACATTTTCTTTTCTGTTCCTTTGTTACTGGGTAGAGGTCTCTAGAGTAGATGGCACTATATGTGGCCTCTCCTTGGAGGAATATACCACATCTTAAAGAAGAGCATCCTAAATGTGTAGTTTATGTATCCCAGATGATTTTGTATTGAGCCTCCAGTAGGTTATTCCACCATTCCTTTGCCACGAAATGAATCCCATGATGATGTGTGGAATGTCAAAATGATGGATAAAGCATGAATGGTGGTGCTGACAGAAAAGTTTCAGACTGGAAAAACAATCTGTATATTAATCTGGTATACGAATCTCTTCATCTGAGGGTAAATAATTACTCCTTCGATGATGCAAGGAGATAGTGGAAACAACCTGCCACCACGTCTGGTACTCCCAGGGAATTATGCCAGATCAAAGACTTGGAATTTGTTTTTGCTGTTGTCAACAGGATCCTTAATAGTTGTAGTTGGAAGATGAGACTTGGTGAGGGATATTATGAATTTGAGGCCATGCATAGCCTTTCTTCCTGCTGTCATGGACGCTTTATAAGTACACAGAATGGCACCTGACAGAATTTCATAGGATGGGTCATCTTACTTAATATTAAAAGTCTCCTCTTCATGGGTGCTCTCTGGTCAGCACAAATGGGACACAAATATCCTTATATACTGTGCACAGTCCCAGAGGTCTAGTCATATGCTATTCATATGCTTCTCCTCAAGATTACTTTCTCATCTATCTTTCAATCTTGCAAAGATTGTATATATATATGTGTGTGTGTGTGTATGTATGTATATACATATATACACATATATACATTTCTTTGAATCATATTAATGTAAGACTGGATTTTTGTAGTAGAAGCTTCAGTAGAGGTAAATAAATTCAAAGTAATAGTCAAGGCAGAATGTGACTAGATGAAGGATAAACACTTAAATCTTTTTTTGAGGTATAAATGATGTATAATATTATATTAGTTTCAAGTGTACAATATAATGATTCAATATTTGTATATATTGTGAAATGATCACTACAATAAATCTAATAATATCGTCCCCATACATAAACTTTTTTTCGTGTGGTGAGGATTTTTTAAATCCACTCCCTTACTGTCTTTCAAAAATACAATACATCCCATGATTTCTTTAATTTATAACTGGAAGTTTGTCCCTTTAACCCCCCCTTAACTCATTTGCTCACGCTTCATCCCCTGCCTCTGGAAACCACCAATCTGTTCTCTGTATCTATGAGCTTGGTTGTTTCTTGTCATTGTTCTTTAAATCTTTAAGTAGAAGGGAGATTAAATATATCTGGGTAGACCAGGGTAAATATGAATGACAAAGTAAATTTTGAACTGGGCTTGATGGGTACTAAAATTTCAACAAAATAAATATTCTTGCTCTTTTTTAAAAGAAGAAATGCATATTCCAGCTTCATTATGTTCTTTCAACATATGTCAGTTTACATATATAAATCACTGTTCTTTCACGTACATTTTTATATCTCAGCAAAGGAAAAGAGGACACACATACACAAAATGAATATATAATAGAAATGATAATTTCTAGTTAACTAGCATTTGTTTAACCAGTCTCATATTCCCATAATAGACATTTTGTGATATTTTTAGAAAAAAAACATTCCTTAGAGTTTTTTTTACCACCAAATTGTCAAAATAACATTGATTTTCATCATAGCCATTCACCAAAGCTCTAAAATTTGAAATGTATGGACATCAATCATATTAAACTCGGGGTGAAAGTTCCTAACTTTTTGAAGTCCCCCAAAGTTGTATGAATGTCCCTTCAAATCCTTTGCTTGAGAAAGGTCAGTCCTGCTCTAAAAGTAGAAACAGTTAAGTCATGAGTAGGCTCAGAACTTTTCAGCCTCTGTTCTCTCATTATGGTAGAAATGCTGATGTTTTAGTATAACATTCTGCTAATACAGTAAAGGCTTCTTCAGTTCAGAGTCAATATTAGAAAGTCAAGTCATATAACATGTTTTTAAATTATGATAAAACCTTATGAATTTTAGAATACACTTTTTTGTGTGTGGATTTGTAACCATCATATCTGTAAATAAGATGGTTAAAAGGATAACGTTATTTTTTAAAGATGGAAAATATTTAAAGTAATTTAAAGTAATCAAATATAAATCAAACTGTTTAAATCAATATAAAATATTTGCATGTTCTTGTTTTAAATTATAAACCTTCTAACTGTGGGAAACATCTTGAACTGTGAGAAACAGATTGCAACATGGAAAAAAGAACAGTGAAAAATTTGAGTTATCAAAGAAATTATTATATTTATCTCCATATTGAAATTTTTTTGCAATCCCTTAGCAACTATTGATTGCAGTTAGTTTAATTATTGGGAAATACATGATGTATATTTAAAAGATGTCTCAGAAATTATTCTTTCTTTAAGTTTTACCAATGCAGCTAAATATTTCAAATAAAAATGTTTATTTCTTATTATGATAAGACTCTGACTGAATTTTTAATATTTGACTGATGATAGATTTCACATCACACAACTCCCCTTGACCCCTCTACCCCATATGCACACAAGCTGATAAAACAGCCCACGTACTTCCTCATTTGGTGCCAGCAGGAAGTTTGAACGCTTCAAGCACTGGCCATGTGCACTGGCACCCTCAACCCAGCCCCATTCTAATCGCAGTAAAAGCTAAGATCGACTCCTTTCCCTGCTCCTAAGCCATTTTGTATCTGCTTGGGAGCCTGCACTGCTATCCCAGAAAGCCTCATTATATGAGTAATAAACCTTTTCAGAACCTCTTGATGTGTGCTATCAATCTTAATACCCAAGCCAAATTTTTGATTGGTACATTTGGGCCTGTGGGGATAACTAAAGTATTTATTTATGAGTAAAAGCTTTTATAAATCTATAAATGTTCTTAAACTAATTTAATTAGTCTGTACCTCATTTTGATGTATTTATATGAACTATTCATATACAAACACAGTGGTCATTTAGTCTTAAAGTGTAGCTTTTAGTTTAAAAAGAAGAAATTTTAATTAAAATGACACAAATATTGTAAAGTTAAAATTACATTATAATATTAAAGAACAATAATAAAAGTGATTTAGAGAAAGAACAATAATAAAAGTAATTTAGAGTGATACAACAGCCATGAAACATATTGATTTGTACAGACTTCATCAAACATAAAATTTCAAAATAGTAATTAAGGAAAAACAAATGGTCTGGAATTAAAGTGATATAAATGTATAAGATCAAATAATAAACTGAGAAAATTCTGCAAAGAGCCTCCTTTAAAATGCCTGTTAGCTAAATGGGCTGAGCTAAATGATCTCTGAGATTCCCTTAGTTACACATTCTATGATTCTAGGGGAAAAATTGCTCTGCATTTGGTAACTTGCCTTCATTCATTCCACTTTTCCCTGGAGATATTATATACTGACATTTACATATATATCCTAGATAAGTACTGAGCATACACAGATGAATAAAATATTATTCTTGACCTCAGTGGAAACTATACATTGTTCTTGTTGTACAGGTTGGTGAATTCTTTTGTATAATCCTCGTAGCAGTGGTAGCAGCACACAAATGCATAGTAAAGAGATATTTCAGAGCTTCCCTGGTGGCACAGTGGTTAAGAATCTGCCTGCCAATGCAGGGGACACAGGTTCAAGCCCTGGTCTGGAAGATCCTACATGCCGCAGAGCAACTAAGCCCATGCACCACAACTACTGAGCCTGCAGTTAGAGCCCGTGAACCACAACTACTGAAGTCCGCGTGCCACAACTATTGAAGCCTGTGCACCTAGAGCCCATGCTCTGCAACAAGAGAAGCCACTGCAATGAGAAGCCTGCTCACTGCAACGAAGAGTAGCCCCTGCTCGCCGCAACTAGAGAAAGCCCGCGCGCAGCAACAAAGACCCAACGCAGCCAAAAATAAATAAATAAATAAAAAAGGGAAATTTCAAAGCACTGGAGGCCAGGTCAGTGGCCCCAGATTCCCATGTATAGCAGTATACTGCCTTTCCTTAACTCTTTTCCCTCTTTCCCACCATTCCATAAACTAAAGTGGTACCATCTTGTACTTTAATGTGCATATGAACCACCTAGGAATTTTGTTAAAATGTAGATACTGATTCAGTAAACCAGGAGTGGGACCTGCAATTCTATATTCCTAATATGCTCCCAGGTTATGTTGATGCTTCTGGTTCAATACAAAAAGCATTCTTAGAGAGAAAACTCTCCTTTCAAATGCAGTTTTACAAGAAACTATAATACATGAACTGGATACATGACAATAATTGTTTCTCAGGCAATTTAAATTTCTATAGATTGGCAGAAATGTTTCCTTTTATGTCGACCCTCCATTTTTATGCTGATGATTACAAAAATACATCTTTATCCAGAATCTTCTCTAAGAAGCTGACTCAGATCTAATATCCTAAATTTCAAGAGGTTCAAAATGAAGTTCTTGATTCTTCACATCTTCCAATTTGTTCCCAGATCCTGCTAACTCTTTTCTTTTTTAATCTCAGTAAATGGTACCATAAGCCCTATTTTTTCCCCAATCCAAAATTCTTGAAGAATCTTGATTTCTTCCTTTACGTTTTTCATTATTTTCAATTTATTTCTGATTTTTGTTTATTCTGTCTTCATACATCTTGAATCTAAACTCTTCTCTCCATTTTTGTTGCTTCATTTTAATCAAGCCATTGTTCTTTCCTGCCTAGACTGCTGGGTTGACCTTTTATCTAATCTTTCTGCTTCCACTCTTGCCTCCTATAACTCAATCCCTAGTGGTCATCTATAAAGACTTCCCCTAGTTCTCAAAATGCAATTCAAAATCATTACTTTAACCTACAACTTATTCCATGATCTGCCCTATGTCGATTTGTATATCATCTAATATAAACTCTCCTCCTTGATTTACTACATTAAGTAGTATGAGTTCTCAATTCCTCAGACATACCAAATATGCAAAATGGCCCATCATTCCATCTTTCCCATGCTTACTGTATAAAATACAACTGAGGAACCTCCCACTCCACCAACCAGATGCATCATCTTCTAGGGCAATGGCCATAGAATATACTTGGGCAGGCATTACTTTGGGAACTGGAAAGCATGTGTGAATGGTGGACCAATCTCTGTTTACAAATGGGTTAATTGGATAAATACTCTTATTAGGTCTCCATAGGCATCTCATTTACTTGGGCCTTTAGTTATAGCACCTTGAGAAGTGTTTTCCAGTTATGTTGGAGCCACCTACCATCTGCTTCAAGATTACCTAGGGGACCTGTTAAAATGCATTTTTCTGGGTGGGGGGGATGAAGTAGAAAAGAATAGCTTTATTGCTTTGCCAGGCAAAGAGGGCCACAGCAGGCTAGTGCCCTTAAAATTGTGTGTCCCAACCCGGGGGTAAAATGCATTTTCTTGAGGCCAGCCTCTGCAGAAATTCCTATTGAGTAGGTTGGGTTGTAGCCCTGGAAATTTTTCCAGGAGTTTAGATGCACTAAAGTGTTTGGATCCCTACTTAAGAGAAAATCATTTTTCCAGGTATTATCTTGGCTTGAGGTTGTAAATGTATTGCATAGACGTTTATAGGGCTTTTACCTCAAAAGCCAAAAAAAGTTGCACTTATTATACTGTCATCTGGGACAGATCATATAGATGTGTCATCCATGTCTTCTGTCATTTAAAATAGACATAGTAAATCCTATAGAAACACTCAGAATCCAGAACTCAGAGTAAATATCTGTTTGTTATTGTGTCTTTTGATACAATATGTTTTTCCCCTTTGCTAGAAGAATAGAAGAACAGGAAAATCTCTCAGCCTGTCATAGGAAACTAGAGGCTTGGAGAATCATAAGGCTCCTAAATTCAAAAGGAACTGTGAAATCATAATGAGGTGGCACTTGTTGAGTGCTTATGCATTAACTTATTCCTCCATCAGCCCCTTGACAGAATCATTCTCATTATGCCCATTTTATACATGAAAAAACTGATACAAAAAAAGGTTAAGAAAATTTTCCAAATTTATATAGTTATAATTGGTGGATGCTGAGAATTCAGTTTAATGTTTTATCCTCTACACTTTTTTTTTAGAAGAGAGTTTATTGATTTCTAGCTTATATTTCATAGTCATGTGATAAAAACTTCAAGGAATATAGTATATATAGGATTTTTCTTTACTTTTGATTCTTTTTTAAATTTATTTTTTATTGAAGTATACTTGAATTACAGTTTTGTGTTAATTACTGCTCTACAGCAAAGTGACTCAGTTATACATATATATATATATACACATATATATGTTCTTAACCTCTACACATTTTTGTTGGATCTTCTATTATCTCAGGGGTCATTTTATGAAACACAGCATACTCTTGAGATTGCCCTGCTGTAGAAAAGGTCAACTTTATCAGCATATTTTCTGTAAACTACTTAACAGGAAAATTTCACCCACAGATCAGATACTTTCTGTAGAATAGGCAACTTGCCGATTTGAAATGATGTTAACGGTTTTTATTTGTTTTCCAAGTCTTGTCGATCTACAAAATAGAGGACCTGATAATGTTAAAAATCTGAATCTGTTAGACTTAAAGCTGAGAGAGATTTTGGTTCTAAACATGGTGGTCTGTATTCACAGAAGCCACACTAAGAAGAACTCATGAGACTTGCCAAAGGCCAAATCTGATATGTGAATTAATTGGGAATTTAGCTCAAATATGATCATGCTTTGGATAGAGACAAACTGAGCCAGAAGGCAAAAACTGGATCAGAAATTACATATATCAGACCCAAGGCCAAAATCAGAAGTGCTTAAAAAAAGTCAGTGGTTTGCAGAAAAGAGGAAGTGTGAGAACTGATATGAAACAGGCAGGACAAAGGGTAAGGTGTGAATAAGTATTAGATATGTTTATAATAGGTCTTTGAAACAATGGATTCTGGAATTTACTCATGTTCTTTGGCTCTCCTACTAAGCTGGAATTGGGAATTAAAGAGAGAGTCTCCTATTAAAAACCATAGACTTTTAGTCCTCTATTCATACAAAAATTAAGTTAAAATACTCAATATAAATTAAACTCTAAACATTACAAAACATTTGAATTAGCAATATATAAAGAGTAATTTACTGGGCCCTAAGTTTTTAGATCAACTAAATCTAACTGGCATAATTATCTTTTCACAGATATATTTAGATTGCTTATTTGGATCAGAGTTAAAAATGATTAAGAGAGGGAAAGAACAATTAATTTCATGAGTCCAGATTTTAGGTTTTTTGAAGCTGCACTGAGAATATTTAAGGATTACACTTTTAAACTAGTGTATTGCGACAAACTAGAATGTAAGTCAGAGAATAAAATTAATTATCCTAATTTTTGTCTGACATTATTCTAGATGATCTTACATGAAAAAAATATTGAAATGCTTTCCTTAACTTTAAATTCAGTCACACAGAGAGGTTTTGATGATGATAACAATGATGATAATTGCAATTGAAGGGATAAATAAAAAATAAAGATGAATCAGGTGAGTACTAGACTTTTATCTTTCTGCAAAAGAAAATTTTGCCACATTCATTCCAAAACTGAATGCCTTAATGAAAAAATCTAATATTTACTTTACCCCAGTACTTTAATGAACCTTTTGACCTCAGTGGTGAGTGTCACTTAGGACTATATCAGATCTCTCTGTGTTGAATGACTAAAACATTTCTGAAGGAACATTCTGTCATACAATACAATGGCAGCATTTGCTTTTTCTTTCTCTTTTTTTGTTCCTTTGAAAAGAACAATTTAAAAAGTGATCATATATAGAGGTTTAATCAAAAATACTACATAGACTAAGGTAATCATAACATGTCCCATTGTGCTGGATGTTTTCTCTTTGCTCCTCCATTTTCTTCTGCTTTGTTCTGTGCCTTGAGATACTGACTGGAATGAATTGTATTGGCTTGCTTTCTTGCCCTCTGGCTTTTGGTTGGGTTACACCAATGGGACCCATTGTAGTAAATTATAGTAAACTGGAAGGTGGCAGAAGAATGAGGCTGAAGTATTGTCCTCCAGTATCGCTTTCTGCTGGGTTGCTTTGGCTTGGTTATATCATTCTACAAAGATCAGAGATCGGCGATCTCTTCCCAGATTTTTTTTTTTCCTAAAATACTGCACCATTCCTTGCTGTTTTCCCTAAATCCTATAAGTAGTATCTTTACTAACATGTCATAAATCATCCATTCTTAATATCACATATATTTTAATGAACTGGATAAATAGAAGCTGAAGAGAAAATTAGTGAATTTCAATATAGATCTGAAGGAGCTACATAGAATACTGTATGGTCTGCAAATATTAAAAGAGAAATACATGAAA
This sequence comes from Physeter macrocephalus, assembly GCF_002837175.3. Classification (NCBI taxonomy): domain Eukaryota; kingdom Metazoa; phylum Chordata; class Mammalia; order Artiodactyla; family Physeteridae; genus Physeter; species Physeter macrocephalus. Next base: position 66,095,420 of record NC_041219.1, on the reverse strand, counting down.
CAGAGGTTAAATGTCATAGTACATCTAAAGAGAATGTTAACACATATCCAGTTGAGTTCCAGAAGAATAAAATAAAAAGTTGAGAGGCTGTAATTAAATAAATATTAGCTGAGGACTTTATATAATTGAATAAAAACACAGAAATCCCAAACAAAACAAGTTACAGAAAATACAGACATAAACACATTATCATAAAATTGAAGAATAGCAAGTGCAAGATAAAGATCCTAGAGGAAAAAAAGCCAGAAAGCAAATAGAGATTACCTTCAAAGTCTGACAGTAGCGATAGCAACAATGAAAGGCAGAATAAAATGGTATGATCACTTCAGAGGGAAAATACATACCAACCAGTATATTCAAAGAAATTTTTTCTCAAGAACAAGAGATAAGTAAAGACAATTTCAGACAAAATAAGCATACTGCTTACTTCCAATAGATTGTTACTAAAGGAACTTACAAGGATATAATTTCAGGAGAAGGAAATTATTCTATAAGGAAGATCTGAAATATAATAGGCATTTGTATGATGAGGATAAATCTAAAAAAAGTCACTTGGACTGTGAAAACTGATGATAGTAATACCATGTGATTTTAAGGATTAAGAAAAAGAACTATATTACTGATATCATTATTGTGAGGTTTAAATGATGTGGGGTTTGCAGAAGTTCATATTATATTTTTACCTACAAAATGTTTAAAAAGGGTATTAGTCCCATAATCAGATTCCCTTCATGATAAGTATATTTGTTTGGTTCCCATATGTTTTATTTTTAGTTTGTCTTATAATTTATCTTCAACTTTATTTTTGGTAATGTATTCATTTTCTTTTTTGGTTTTCTCTGTGAGATATTTTAGTCCTGGATTTGAACCAATAGAGTAGTTTGAGGACATAAATCTTGATTTCTTATGTTTGGGTGCATTCAAAATGATTGAAACTCATAATCTAATTATGTCATATCATTTAAAACATTTAAAAATTCATCAAGAAAAGAAAATTTGATTACTTACAGAGGTTTTTAAAAACTGTGACTTGGGGCACAAGCCCAGCCAGATAATTTTTAGCTTGTTTTTATTCCCCTAAATTTGTGCTTGAACACCTTTAAATGGGGGTAGGCATTCACTCCTCAGTTAACCATCATGTGCAGAGCCTCCTTTGCTTTATCTCAGTCCATTTCATGTCATTTCACACATTTGGTTTACCTGCCTAATACTTAAATGCATTTGAGTTCTTGATTGGTGACTTACAAGATGGAAGCTATCTGAAAAATATGTATTCCAACTTAAGAAATGTTGGAAATTCTATAGATGTGCTTTCCCTTTTCTAAGAAAGTCTAAAGTGTGACGTTAATGCCAAAGCTTGTTGAAAGCACAGATTTGCCGATCTTTGATGTGTAATCATGGGGTAATTATTTAATCCCTCCCAGAATCTTCTTAGCAACTGTAAAATAGTATAATAATAATTGCCCTGTCCATTTCAACCAGCATACTATATAGATTTCTGTTACCAATGTTTTTTCCCTAAAAAGGAAATATAGGGGTCTCATATGTACATCAGAAGGTTAGAAGTCACCACTCACTCCTAACGACAAGTAACAGGCTGAACAAACTAAAATATCAACAACTTTTCTTAGATCCATCAGAAAAATGAGGTCACAGTGCAAACCAATGCACCAAAATTAAAGAGACAGACAGGCAAATACAGAGACTCACAACTTACCAGAACAGAAACCCACAAGAAGAAATCTCTGTGGGAACCAGTGCCGTGATAGAAAATCCTGAACAGTAACTAATGAATTGCTGGGGGCTCAGTGTAGACAAGTGTGACAGTAAAAATCTCCAGGGGAACCCAGTTGTAGGGAAGCCCCTATGTTTTCGTGAGTTTTACTCTCAGGAGCTCTATCAGATTCTTACAGTGTGTACCCGAGGGAAAAAATACGCCTCTGGCAAGAGGAGAGGACAAGGAACCATTTTGAAATGTGCCAGATCATTCCGTTCTTCTTAACAAGGCCTGCCCTCTGGAGAAAACTATTTTACCAGAACCTAACCTGTTGGGAAAAGACTTTGAGGGATACTAAATAAGAGGCATATATGCACTATAAGTGGAATAGTTAAATATCTGAAAGTTTTAGAATAAATATATCTTTAAAAAATAAAATGTCACTTCATAGGAACCATCTAAAAAACTAGTTCATATGCACATCCAGGCACTCCTGTTTTCCCTTTTCTAAAACTGAGTAATATCACTGAGATCTTATGAAATATACTTTTTACTTAATAAATTTAATAGCTATTGAAATAATCGGCTTACTCTCAAATAGAATATATCTTGAATTTAAATGGTCTTTTCTTCTCGATTTCACCACTCCTGTTAATAAGGCAGTTAGCATCCCCGTATTACAGACTGGAAAACTTTTGATCATCTTTAAGCCATTCTGTTTCTGCAAACAAATTTTCACAAATATTTCTCAGAATTTCTCATTCATTTTCATTACCACTGATTAGCCCCGCGGTTATTACCATTAATGGTGTCCTGAACATCTTTGAACATCTTTTGTTTCTATATATTAACTCTGTTCAGATTCAGCAGGACTTGACTGAAATATTAAAGCTTACTTGTTATCAATGATCATTAAGGTGTAGAGCACCCCAGACTGAGGGCTATGCTTGGTTGAGATGGAGGTGGGTATGTGAATCCCAGCCACAGAGACAAGTCCCTGAGAAGCAGCTGGCTTGTCCAGGCCTAAAGTCCAGTGGAGAACTACTGCCCAACTCAAATTCCCCAAACGGTCACTATGACAGTTTTAAATCAGGTAGACAGCGAAGAGTGGGAACAAATCCAAGCTCTTAGGAACCAGGCTAGTGGTAGAAATGGTTTTTAAAAATGTGTACGTATAGGGCAGAAAACTAAACAAGGCACTGGTAACATGTAAAAACCATTTTCTTGAGGAAGGCAACCGTCAGTGTCCTTTCTTGATCAAATATACTTTTTGCGATTGTATTTTCAAAGATTCCTATAACAAAATACAGTTCTGTTTGCAACTTGTATGGAACACAGCTAAATAATGTCATCATTGAATAAGGAAAACAAGTCTAAGAATAAGGACCACGAGATTAAACAGATTTGCAAAAGGAAATTCTGTTTCAGGTTCTCATGGGAAGGTTTCTGTTCTCAGCTGGAGTTCCTTTGGGAAGAACTTAATTATAAGAGTGACAGAGCACAAATATTTGCTTAGATAAATAGATATGTCTATCAGAAACAAAGGATCTCTCTGTAATGGAAGTTAGAATAATAACTTAGCTATATACATCTCATCTATTAAAATACAAATTCAGCAATTAACCTTGGTTTGATTGTGAACACTCAGATTTTCAGACAACAAGGAATGAATGACAGTTGTAAGACCTGTTATATGGTAAGTGCTATGCTATATATTATAGGACTATAATTTGTTTCTAAAATTGATTTCTGTCACATTTTTTGTTTTGTTACATAGTACTGAAAAGCTGATAAAAAAATCAGCTTCAACAAATATTAAGAACAAGAATCATTTAGATTTGAGAAAAAATATCTTAAACCCAAGAGACAGTAGGGTGGAGTAGAAAGAACACTGGGATTATGTATCAAAGAAACTGTAGCTTAAATTCTAACTTCTACTTACTAAGAGTGTTTCTCTGGGTTGCATACTTAAAATCCCCTCTGAGACTCAGCATGCATGCCTATAAACGGGGAAGAATACGATCTATAATGCCTATTTAAGGGGTTGTTAAAATAAGCAGAAGTATTTTACTTAATATGTGTTTTAGAATTTCCAAAATATCTAGGGCACTTTGGTTTAAGAAACCATCTAAAAAACCAAATGTGGAAAAGTCTATGTGAACATCTGTCTCTCTTCTCCAGAGATCAAAGTGGATGTTTTTTCAAAAAATCTTTCATACATCCATTTGAAATCCCTGTCCAGAAAAAAAAAAAAAATCTTAACTCTGAACTAAAAATTTATTGATAAGACGAACTGCATGTTGTACCAGCTCTGCGTCTTCTCTCACTAGCATTAGACTTGTACAGCCAACTCAGGACTGCACAGCCCCGAGGGTACCTTCAACTTAACATGTCTAAAAATGGAAGCGTCTGTTCCTTCAAACTGCTTCTCAAAGTGAAATTAAACAACAAAAACCTATTAATGACGCCACTCTCAACCTAAACATTTAAAGCAGAATTTGCTACTCATCTAAGGTTTACTCTGCCTTTCTCATACTACCTCTCCAGATTTTCTTATTTTTATTTGCTACGTATTTCTCAAAACAAGTTTCCTTTCAGCTCATTGCTGCTCTAACTCAGAACCTTTGAGAATATAAGATAGCCTTTTAAGAGGTGTTCCTGCTTCTACGTCAGCTTCTTTTACCTCCTTTATTGCACTATCTCCAAACCGTATTTTATATTACTTTACAGAGTAGACTATAAATAATAGATAATAATAATAAATAATACATAATAATAAATAAATAATAAAGCATTTCTCTCCTACTTAAAAATTCTTGATAACTCTTTATGCCTACAGGATAATGTCTTTAGTATGGTGTATAAGGCCACTCTGGTTTCTCCTTGTCTTTTAAATGAGCCTCAGCTCCCACCATTTTCACTCATTCTTTGCTCTCCAGTAATGCAGAGGCTTTTCAGTGCCCAGTATCTCTCATCTGCTTCCTCCTTTCCTGACTGTGCTCAAGCTTTTCTCTCTGTCTATAATACCTTCTCTACTAGTTTCCTATGGCTTCTGTAAGCAATTACTACAAATGTTGTGGCAAAAACCCACATACATGTATCCTCTTACAGCTACTTAGGTCAGAATTCCAAAATCAGTTTCACTGGCTTGGAATCAAGGTGTCCACCGGGCCCTGATCCCTCAGAGTCACTAGGGGAGAGTCTATACCTTGTTTCTTCCAGTTTTTGGTGGCTTCCAGCCTTCCTTGGCTTGTGGCTGCATTACTTCAATTTCTGCTTCTGTGGTCCCATTATCTCTCTTCTTCTGTCAAATATCCCTCTGCCTCCTTCTTATAAAGATACTTGTGTTTGCATTTAGGGCTCACCCTGCTGATCTAGGATAATCTCCGCATCTCAAGATTCTTAACTTAATCACAGTTGCAGATAATTTTCTGATATAACTTAACATTTACAGGTTCCAGAAATTAATTAGGACCTGTTATCTTTGAGGGCTATTATTCAGCCTATTATACTATCCCTTTAGAATTTAGCTAGGTTTCTTTTATCTGTGCACCCATGGCACCCTATGTTTACTTCAATTTATAATTGGTATACAAACATTAAATCTTCCTCAAGGCCAGAGGATGATTTTATTTATCTTCCTTTCTTACTCTCTGTGCCCTAGCAAGGTATCTGCCACATAGTAGGCAATTAATGCATATTTCTTGCACTTTTGAAATGAAGTCAGCTCTGCTCTTTTATTTTCAAAATGGATGACTTACCCAGATGGAAAGAACAAGAAGGATAGCACATGCTTTTCTCGCTGTCTGGAGCACCTCATAGCCAGTGTGGCTTACTTTCTGACCCTAGCTAAGAAAATAATGCAAATAAAAATACTTCATTTTTCAAATGCTGGTTTACGAATTCATTTCCTTAGGATAAAAATTCCAAGACATAACTGGCCAATGGAATTATATAGAGCACTCTGACGCAGATTACCACATTAAACAATAGTTATGTACCTACATGCTTATCTATTAATGTGAAATGTGATCTTATCACCATTAATACTTACATCTGTAAATAAAATGCAATAAAGGTATGCTTTGTTCAGGAGTAGCATCAAATTAAGTGTTAGGGCATGTGACACATATGCCCTAAGGTGATCCCCAATGAGTTAAACCCTTGTATAATCCTCTACCCTTCTAACCACTAGAATACAGCAAAATTGATGGAATATCCATCCTATAATTATGTTACAAGAGAAATATATATATATATATATAAGATCCATTGCTACACACACACACAAGATCAATCAATCAATCTATCTATCTATCTATCTATCTATCTATCTATCTATCTTTGTATTGCCAGCTTGCCCTAGAGAGATGGCCCTCCATTGCTGGCTTTGCAGAATTAAGCTGCCACGTTGTACATAGGCATATGAACAAGATCATGTGGCAAGGAACTGCAGGTAGCCTCCAAAAGCTGAGAGAGGCCCCTGGATAACAACCAGAAAAAAACAAGAGGAACCAGAGTCCTATGGCCACAAGAAGAGTGGAAATGGCTCTTTCACCAGTAGGGCTTCAGAGAAGATCACAGCCCCAACTGACATGTGGGTTGCAGCCTGATGAGACCCTGAATCAGAATATTCAGTTGCCTGGACTTCTGACTTATAGAAACTGTGAAATAATAAGTATGTGTTGTTTTGTCATTAAGTTTGTGGTAATTAGTTTGCAGCAAAAGCAATCTAATGCAGGACGTAGCTTTCTTTGTAATATAGCATTGGCAGAAATGTAAGAAAGCCATTTCAGAACCTTCGAGTAGTAGAAATCATAGAAGAAAATGCTTGATATAAAGCAAATGTGAAAACAATTCAATTACATTTACTCCTAAAAAATTAACCATGACTTTATGAATATAAAGAGAGGGCACTCTAATGGGCTCGGCTCAACTTTTGAGAAAACGTCAAGGAGATGGGTAAAAGAAAAAAGCCAAATGTAAACATGTATCATAAACCTGTTAGAATAACATCATTAAGGCTAAAGCATAGGTGGTCAGAATTTTGCAAAAAATATCGGAGAGGGAAGAGTCTGCTTCACATAAGAACAGAGGAGCAGGGAAAGGGGAGATCTGTGGTGGGTGGCAGGGTGTTATAGTGGAAAGACTGCAGGCTTTGTGCCAACCTGGCTTCAATACTTACTCCTTGTGTCACCCTGAGCAAATTACAACTCAAAGTATACTATTAGAATAAAATTTCTTCTTGGAAGTTTTATTAGTCAGAGTATTCTAGAGGAACAGAGACAGTAGGGTCTGATATAGATAGATAGATGATAGATACATAGACAGATATGTGTGTGTGTGTGTGTGTGTGTATACACACACGTATACATATATTAGGTTGTCCGAAAAGTTCGTTCGGGTTTTTCCATAAGATGTTATGGCAACACAGCAATCTTAATTCTGAAAATTTAATTTTAATTTTGGAATATTTATTTCTAAAGGGTAATGAAAGGAGCCGAGAAAATATGAGCGACATTTTTCTCACATCTGCCTTGCTCAGCTTTTTAAACTCATTATTTCTGCAGAAAGTGCACTCAATCAGGCTTCCTGTTGCAGCAGCTGTGTTACAGAAGGAAGACTGTTTTTGAAGACCACGCTTTTGTATCTACTGGCCAACTTCAAGTGATTAAGAAAGAGCTAACTAAAGTTTTAGCCTACTTACGACTTTTGAGGAGAACTAAAGTAGCTTCAAAGATTTCTCGTGTTCTGTGGAAAGATGACATAAATTTGTAGAGGAGACAAAGAGGGTGACTAGCTGAGTCATAATTACTGTTAGCTATCATGTTTTAACTATTATAAACGTAGCGGGAAACTAAAACCTTATGAAACAATAAACACCTCAAGAATAATTTAAAAGAGTAAAATAAATACTGAATCATTACCTTCAAAAGATAATTGCAATTATAAGTATACATGCTGAGAAAAATTAGCAAAGCCATTCAATTATTTAGTCTCACATATGCTTTGAAAACCCTTGAAAATTGGTGAAGTATTCATCATTTTTCTTTTACCAGAAAAGCCCATGTAATTTAGTTAATTACTAACATTACATATTGAATAAAACATTTCTTTAGAATTTGATACCCTAGTGAAAGATTATCTTTCAAAGCTTGTTCTAAAAGTGATTTAGAATAATAAAGGCATGAGTGTCATAGGTCAATTCTATTAATGATGTCAACTGAGTTTTTAAATTGCTTGGGGATGATATAAACATCTTTACCTTGTTCAGTTGCAATTTACGCACACACACACTTATCATAGAGAAAAAAATCATATGTTATAAATATATTAATACATAAATGTTTATTCTAACAGAGAACAATACTAGTTCATAAAGGTGAATTTTATTACGATGAGGATTATGTCCAGTCACAAATTCTACTACAAAAGTTATCAAACTTTATCTTTTTCTGTAAATTGAATTTAATGTATAAAGTATTTTATTACAATACTAGCAAACAAGAAAGCACTCTTCTTCATAGTAACTACTTTTCATATTAATGGAAGTTTTGTATTGTAGCCACTATTGCAATATCTTCATCATTTGGTTATTAGAGTAAATGTCTGGATTTGAATAATTTCTTTGGAAGAGGTTTTGGAGGATTTGTGATTGCAGAGAAATTGTTTCTGATCTCTGGCTGGGAATGTTACCTGTGCTATTCGTGCCATGATGAATTGCAATAAATGCTTTGAGAACAGAAAAAAAACAGAGCTTAGCAATCAAATGTTTTTGTTGTTTTTTCTGTAAAATTTTCCCTTTAGATTCCTTACCTAACCCCACTATAATGTGCAAATGTTCGTACACCTCAATGCAGTTTAAATCTGTTAGCTGTTTGAAAACATGTGCTTTGTGAGATTAGAATAACATTTTCTTCTTCTTAAAAAAATCCACTACTCTTCCATGATGAATTTCCATATTAGCACATAAAAGTATCCAGAAGTAATTCCATCTTAAAAACATTTGCTTCTGCTAGAACTTTAATTCCTTCAGTAACTTGCATTATAATTAGAGGTGAGATGAGTACCTCCATTCTGATTAAAAATGATCCATTTGCATGTAGATGCTTCTTGTGCTATTAATAAATCTACAAATGCACTCACTTTGGTAAATAATCCCATGGGACTAACATAATCGACACTTAAAGTTCAATTATGAAAAGTCACTGGATTATTTTTTTCTATATGTATTTTTCCTTTGTCTTTGGATTCGTTTTTTGCCTAGGAAGACTTTACCCTCCTCGAGATTATTTGGAAGATTCCCATATATATATATCAATTTGACCCTTTTCTAGTTTTCCATGCTAAGGTTTTAATATTCATAATTCATTTTTCTGCATGTGAGGTACAAACGTAACTTATTATTCAGTGACTTTTTCTAATAGTATTAATGCAATTTAATGATAGCACATATTAAAAACTTCATATTTATAATAAAATTAATTTTTATGTACTCAATTTCTATACTCAAATATCTTTTCTATTAATGAGCATATCAATCCAGTTCTGATAAAGTAGCATTTTATTATTTTTTGGTATGATTTGGTTCATAAGAGATATTTTCTTACTATTTTAACTTAAAATTTCTCAATTATTCTTGCATATTTTCTTTTCCAAAACAGGCTGTCCACATTCAATTAAACAATCTTTGTTGGGATTTTAATTGTCGTTACATTTTGCTTGCAGATAAATTTGGCAGTAATTACAACATTGAGTCTTTCTAGTCATGTTTGTCCACATATTCAAAGCTTGTTTTATAATCTTCAGTAAAGGATTAGAGAATTTATCATATAAATGTTATACATTCACTTTTAGTTTTATTCTTCTTTGCATCCTTTTCCCCCTATTCTTTCTTTGTGAAAAGGACTGTATTTCTATCATGTTAGAAGTTATTAATGATACCTACTTCATGAAGTTTCTCAGAGGATTAAATGTTGTATACCTGGAAAACATTTTTTAAAATTGCCTGTTATTATACTGTGTTAAACACGTGTTAGCTGCTAGCTTTACTGTTCGGAATTATTGCTTTTGTTATGGTATCTTTTATCTGGCCACCTTACTGAATGGTTTTAATGCATGCTAATAATGCAGATAATATAGCTATAGAAAACTATCATTTGCAGATAATAATCATTTTGTCTCCTCTTTTTCATATGTGCTATTTCCTCATTGTGTTGGATAACACTACCAATTCCATGCTAAAAAGTAACAGACAATATCCTCTTTTTAGAGGAAAATTAGGAGCAATAAATCTATAAGCATTTTTTTGATATTTGGATTTCTAAAAATTATAACCTTAATCACGTTAAGAAATCCCCTATTTTTAGATTACAAAAGTTTTTTGTTTTTTTTTTTAAGTAGCTGTTAAATTTCATGAAATGCTTTTGGGAGCATATATGACATATAGTTTTTCTCCTTTATCTTGGTAATGTATTAAAATAGTTTACCAATGTAATGTTCAACCAATCTGACATTTTTAGAATAAGTTCTACTAGCTCATGATGCTTGGCTCTTTAAATATGTTTCTGGATTTGATTTGCTCATATTCTTAGGACCTGGGCTCTATATTCATAAATGACATTGGTTATTTCTTTGTTCTCTCTCTCTGTGTGTATACCATTAATGTCTGGTTTAGGTTTATGATAGACACAGAAAATAATTTGGGAAGTATTTCGTCTTTTCAAGATCTGGAACAGGATAATGGAACAAAGATACTCTTTCTCCTTAGGTATTTGTTTGAATCACTCCACTCTTGTGAATCTGAAGCTTTTGATGGAAATTATGCATCTACTCTAACAGAAACTATAGGTAAATGAGATTAGCTGAGAAAGGCTGGTTAATCTGACCTCAGAGAAACAAAACTAAACAGATAAAACTATAACATTCATGAATACTGATACGTAACTAGTTGTTTTTTTTTTTTTAGTGTCACATGTCCATCTCCTATGACCAGAATCTATGAATACTTTGTTTATTGATATGTTTTTAGCAGTGAAGATTAGTGCCAAGCCCATGGTAGACACTCAATAAATTTTTGTTCATTCAGTAAATGAATAAAGTAATAAATGATTTTGCTTTGGTTGTGAATGGATGTTTCTTTAGGGAGATGTGAGAAAATTCTAGGTAGTATAATAATGTATCTATTAGAATATTAACTTTTTAGCACCCTTTACATGAGGTCGAAAGAATATATATATATTGGCACTCTGTTTCTTAGAAAAGTATGTGCATAACTATATTCTCTTTGTTCAGGTTTATAGCTTCACTCTATTCTAGCCCCAGGCTGCTTTCTTAACTAGATTTACTTTGGGATACCAATGGACATAGGGAGGAAGAGGCTATGATGAAAGAATGCAGGTGTCTTGATAACAACCCTTCATATGTTGTTTTCAATGTCATGCATGTCATGAGATGAAGTTCTTCCTTCCTATCAGTAGATATACTAAACTTCCTAAAGACATCAATCAGAAGTTTCTTAGGAAGATAAGAATAGGATTTCTCCGAAAACAAGAAAAATATTTAATTCCATAGTGTACTAAATCAACTGTTAAACTTCCTTAAAAAAAAACCACTCTGTTACTTTTAATACAGTGGCATGGATTAAAGAGAAAGCATAGCTTATTTAAAAATTTTTTATAATTTGTAATAAAAGGAAAAATCTAAGTTATTCAGATGTTTCCTTGTTGATCCCACAAACTGATATACTCTCTCTTGCCTTTTTTTCTTTACAGAGTCTGTTTCTTCTTTTAGAACAGACACATCTCCCCAATCACTTTTTCCTTCCTCTCTCTGTAGGTCCTGATCATGTTTCAAACTTTACCTACTTTTTGAAGACCTTTCTATCTACTGATCTCCTTTCTCCAGCTTTTAATCAGAGCCCCATTTTAGCAATGATAATATTCGTTGTAATTCTGTTTCCATTCTTCTCTTGGTAGACTGTAGACTCCATCAGGTCAGAGAATTCATTATTTAATTGTTGACCTATTTAATTAAACCAAATATAGCTTTAACAGAGTGGCAATTCATCAATATTTGTTAAATAAATGCATTTTTAAGAAGCATGTATTTCTGTGATAGACCCAACCTGGAAATGAAACTTCTTTACCTGGGTCTTAAAATGTAGTCCACAAAAGTTGAAGTCTTCTATTTTTTTGTTGTACTCTTTTCTCAACTTTCAAATTTGTACATCTACAAATGGGGAGAAAGAAAGGGAAGAAAATAATTTGGGCACTTGGAGTAGCAGGGACAATTGACGAAAAGAAGTATAAAAGAGTGATAATTGTGCATATCAAATTTGCCTTTTTATTTCATAGCAGTAGTGAATTATGTCAGAACACCCCTTCCAAATGTTCTTTTCTTTTTAAAAAAGTACTATGCAAGGACACATGACAGGTTCCTGTTTAGTGCTATTTAAACAACATGAGGCTTTATTGTTTTTTCCAGAAATCTTACTGTTGTCTATTGGTATAACACTTTTTTAAAAAGAAAGAGAAAAGTTACTTTTTTTTTTTGCGTTACGCGGGCCTCTCCCGTTGCGGAGCACAGGCTCCGGACGCGCAGGCTCAGCGGCCATGGCTCACGGGCCCAGCCGCTCCGCGGCATGCGGGATCCCCCCGGACCGGGGCACGAACCCGTGTCCCCTGCATCGGCAGGCGGACTCTCAACCACTGCACCACCAGGGAAGCCCGAGAAAAGTTACTTTTTAAGGAAGACATTGGAAAGGTGAAACTCTGAGGTTCCCATATTTCTCCTTGAGAGCCTCAAATGACACAAAAACGTGGGCTGGATATTCACGTGCATTGCTGTCAACCCTGAACTAATCCATCCAAGAGAGCCATCCTCTCCCTTCTCTCATTTCTTTTCATGATTGAATTAACTTATTCCCCCTTGTCTTTCACAGGAGAAACCCAAAAAGATGTAGCCTCAGGTATTAATAGAAAAAGCAAAACTGATCCACTCAAAGGAAATTTACAGGAATGTTTACCCATCCTCTAAAAACTTTCTTAATGAAGAGAGATCATCTTTCTAGGTTCTAGGAGAAGGTAGATTCCAGGTACATGAAAGTAGAGATGAGCTACGCTTCTGTTAAACTCTTAACTATTGGCTTAGTGAAGCTTTGTGTCTAACTAGCAAGTCCACTGTTTTTTTATGAGACATGTTCAAAACTACTTTAGGAAAATATTTTTAAAGTTATTATTGGATGGTAGGAGTATGGGGTGGAGTTGGCCTTAGGGAAATGAGAACAGCAATAATAAAAAGGATTTTGGAAAACACATGCTTGGCTCAAGTCAGTATATCTCCAGAAGTCAGGACGGACCAAGAAGGAGCAGAAAAGCAAGATGAATGATGTGAAACTTGCTGTCTTGGGTGGTGAAGGAACGGGCAAATCTGGTAGGTGGTGTTGTTTTCTGTGGCATGGTGTAGAGTACATAGAGAGTGAGAAATATATTGACATGGTATGTATTACATTACAACATATTATATGTATATAAACTTGACATAACTATATATTATTTTTAAGTAGGAGTTTTCACTTTATAAGCAAGTAATGCAATTACCTGTATATAAAATTTATATACAGGGCTAGGAATATAACTGTTTGAAGTATTAATTTGTATCTTGTTCTACTGATGTTTGAAATTCATTGGAATAACAGGAAATCCCTCCCATCACTATCCCACCTACTTCTCACTCCAGCACACCTGCCTCCACACCTACCAGTGGCCAAACAATGCCCTTGAAAAGATTCTGCTGCCCTGAGACTAAGGGTGGAGAGAGATGCGTGGAGACCTATGAATTATTTTTTAAATGCCATTTTTTCACATTATCAAAATGAGAAAAACTTTGGAGGGGCATGGTTTTTTAAATGCCCAGAACTGAGCAAGATGTGCCCAGACCTTGGAAGCTATGTTTTTGTTTTCTTTTGTTTCGTTTTTGGTCACATTATGATGGTACTAAGCATGCCACCAATAGAACCACCGTAGCCTAATGAATCTTAACAACAGGCCAGACCCAGGAGCTGCAATAAGATAAGCCAACACTAGAGGTCGTTCCTCTGTTTCCTGGATTTTGAAGTCCCTATTTCCTTAAACAATTGCAAATGCTTGATACCGTCCTGGCCACTATTAGCATGCAGCACCATGGAGCCACAATTAATTTTATAAAGAAAATATAGAGATGTTATAGTTCTTGCATCTCATATTTAATGAGAAATCTGTCTCTGTTACAAAGGTGAGTTGTCTTACGTGTCTTTGCATTTGTAAAGTACGCAGTGATTTGAGTGGGCAGCACACTGAGATCACTTTCTAGCCTCCTAATTTTTATGGCTGTACAGTGGAAATTCTTAGACCAGAATTTAGTAAAGTTTTGAGGTCTTCATTAATACTTAGTAAATTTTGAGCTGAGATGCTTATGTACATGACTAAATTATTTGTATCCTAAAACAGATAAGACCCCAAATCCAGCTTGTTTTGTTTTGCAGCCCTTACAGTAAGGTTTCTTACCAAACGATTTATTGGAGAATATGCTTCTAATTTTGGTAAGTCACTACTTTAGACTTTTTCACCTTAAAACTTCAGCATCATAATTAATATCAATATCAGAGAAACATTTTAATAGAATCTTCCATTTTTGCACTTTTTAAAGAATAAATTTATTTATTTATTTTTGGCTGCGTTGTGTCTTCGTTGCTGCGCGCGGGCTTTCTCTAGCTGCCGTGAGCGGGAGCTACACTTCGTTGCAGTGCACGGGCTTCTCATCGCGGTGGCTTCTCTTGTTGCAGAGCATGTGCTCTAGGCGTGCGGGCTGCAGTAGTTGTGGCACTCGGGCTCAGTAGTTGTGGCGCACGGGCTTAGCTGCTCTGCGGCATGTGGGATCTTCCCGGACAAGGGCTCGAACCCGTGTCCCCTGCATTGGCAGGCGGATTCTTAAGCACTGCACCACCAGGGAAGTCCCCCATTTTTGCACTTTTAAGCAATTTATTTATTCATGGGTTCTGGTTAGAAAAGCCCAAATAAGTATTTGAATTAATTGCTCTTTTATGATAAAAAGTTATCCAATTTCATGTTAAATAAAATGGATTAGAAATCCAGTTGGTTTCAGTCTAGAACTAGAAAAACATTAAAACTGGGACCTGCCGCCTGTACCAAGTGTTGTAGAGCATGTGAGTGTGGATTTTTTGGTAAGCTACGAAACAATTTGAAATTAAAGCAACATCTGTTGAAAAATAAAGACAAATTAATTATAAAAGCACAAGTAACTACAAAATAAATGCTTATTTTTATTGCAAAACCATGTGACAATAACTGGAAAATTATGCTATGATTAAAGATCATATCATAATTAACTAGGTTGCTTATGTAAGTTTCAGAGAAATTCTAAAACAGATGCCAGGGCACCTTGATATAATGTTAGGATCATTTCACTAACTCTACTATAAATTTCTGTTATTTTGATCAGAATTAGCATGACATATGGGAAATGCCACTGTGGGGAATTAATAACAAGTGGGGAATTTTGCCAGAGGTTTGAATATAATTTTGGCTCAGCAATTAATCTATATAATGTTACTAATATCCTACCTGACTGAAGGTGTGGTGGGGAAAGGTTTTGTGGTGTTTTTTTATTAAGAATGAAGATTTTAAGAAATATGAGAATTGGGAGAAAGGGAAATTATTCTTTTGTTCAATAATATTTATTTAGAGTAAGAAGAAGTTATGATTGGAAGTGTTTTCATGAGAAATAAACAACAAAAATCTTTAGCATTCATTTATGGTATAACATTATTAGAGTATTTTAGAAAATAACTTTAAAGTATTGCATTGTTTCCTACGTGTAGCCCACATAGTATTTCAGTCCATATGCCATTGTAAATGTTTTAGGGCAAGCACTTGAAAACTGATTATAGAAAGAAGAAATATATAGGAAGAGAAATTCTTATTGTTTCATTTCTCAGGTCAACAACCTCAGTCAAAAAAGGTAACACACAAACTAGGAGTCAGGCATGAGAAAATGTTCTAAAACTATAAAACAAAACATAAATAAAAGAACACACACAAAAAGCAGTAATAGCAACAACAAAATAAAAACATCACCTTAATCTTTTATAAGATATATCAATAGATATATAGATATATCAATAGATAAATAAGCAAATGAAGTGTACACATTTCTGGCTGTTACATCTCTATTAAAAATATAAGACCTAGAGACATTCTTAAAGACAACCAAATGAGCAAAAGTTCACCACCACATGAGGATTAATTAGCAAAAAAATGACCCCATTTGTAAATGAGGGCTAGAAGGGGAAAATAATAAAATTCTAAAAAGTTAAGAGCTGGTGACCCCTGCTGGCAGTTTTTGAGTTTTGAGAGTGGGTATTTTAAAATGTCTTAGAAGGAAAGTATATGGTTCACAGAGTAAGCTTATAAAGTTTAGAATAAACTGTCTGAAGACATTTTAAGATTTAATGAAACACTAACAAATTTCATTAAATGTAACCTAGAAGGATTCTAAAATTCATCCCTAACCTCCTGAAGTCGGCTTTCCCAAATGTCCGCTACATTTTGCTAACCACAGTTTACAGAGTATTTGCCAGAATGGGTCATGATTTTGTGTCAGTATGCAATTTTGGAGAGAAGCAGGTCTTGTATTAAAACACTGGAGGGACAGTTACAGAAACGAAGTCCTTCGTTCATTCAACAAATATTTATTGAATACCTGTCATGTGGCAGGTACTATTCTAGGTAGAGAGGCTATAGTAATGAACAAATATCCGAGCCTTCATAAGATTTACATTCTGGAGGGAAGGGTCAGCTAATTAAAAATGCATTTATCTATCTATAGCTATATATATCTACATAGCTACATATATATATATATATATATATATATATATATAATGTCTTATGATGATAAATGTTATGAAGGAAAAGAAAGCATAGGGGAGTGGTGTGTGGTCATTTAAAATAGGGTAGTCAGGGTAGACCTGGCTGAGATGAAGACATTTGAACAGACCTGCAGGTGATAAAAACTGAGCCATGAAGATATCTGGGCAGTTGCATTCCAGGTAGAAGAAACAGTTGCCGAAGTTCAGAGGAAGGAACTTTCTGAAAAATGTGAGGAATGGTATGGAGGACTGTGTAGCTTCAGTGGAGGAATGTGGGAGACAATAGCCAAAGAGGTCTACTGAGATCATAGGGGTAATGGGACACTAGATAACTAGGGAAATTCTCAGGCATTTTAAAAGCTTAGGTTTATCCAAGTGAGATGGGGAGCCATTGGAGAGATTTGATCAGGCAAGTGACATGATCTGGCTACAAACTGGCTTTTGCTCCTGGATTGAGAATAAACTGAGAGCAAGAAGGGAGTTAGGGGAGGGATAAAACAAAGAGCTGAGTTAGGAGGTTTTCTAATAATACAGGCAAAAGTAATGATGGCTTGGACCAGAGTGTGAGCAAAGGAGGTGATGAGAGGCAGACAAATTCAAAATATTCTTTGAAGATAGAGTAAAAATGAATTTTTAATAGAATAAATATAGGATGTAAGAGAAAGAAAGAATCAGGGATGCACTTGAGGCTTTTAACCTGCGAGACTAGTTATGGATATGTCATTTAATGAAATGGAAACTTGTGGGATATGGAGTCTTTGCGGGGAGATCAGAGGTTCCATTTTAAGCATGTTAAGGTTGAGTTGTCTATCAGGTATCTAATTGGAGACACCCAGTGGTGGCAGATGTCTAGAGTCCAGGGAAGAGGTCCAGACTACAGAAATGGGTTTATTAGCAATAATTGTTACATAAAGACTCTGACTGGATGAGATTTGCAAAGGAGTAAGTGTAGATAGAGAAGAAATCCATAAACTAGAATCACAGTTGGAGTGAGAGAAGATATTGTGGGACAAATAAAAAAGATTAATACAAAGCAATATGGAATAAAGAAAAAACCCTGGAGAGTATGTTGCCTTGAAAGCCATGTGAAAAAAACATTTTGAGGAGGTAGGTGTGATCAACTATACTAATATTACTGACAGGGCAGGTAAGATCAAGAACTTTCCACTGAGTCTAAAACCATAACCCTGATAAGAACAGTTTTAGTCAAGTAATTGGAGTTAAAGCCTGATTGTAATAATTTGAAGGTCATGGAAGGAGAGAATTTGGACACAGGGAGTATAGATATTTACCAAAAGGCCAGCAGAGAAATAGAGCAATAGTTGGGATCCAAAGGGTTGTTAAGTTAGGAGAAATTCAGCTGCTAGTAATAATATAATAAAGAGGAAAAATTTATGATGCAGAAGAGAGAGGTAGAATTGTTGGAGCCATGTCTTTCAGCAGGTCAGAGGAAATAGTAACTAGTTCATAGTGAATGGACTGGCCTTAGATAGAAACACAGATAATTCATCCATAGTAATAGAATGGAAGATAAGTACACAGGCAGAAAAACATGTAAGTGGATAGATATAGTGGTAAAGTTCATTTGTAAGAAATATACATTAGCAAATCTATGGTTTTTTGACCACTAACAATAAAGAAAAGCTACTGTAGTACTCAACTAAAATATGACTGGTTGACTTTGTAGGACTGTGATCCAAATATAAGGCCATTTTTTAAATTCTGGAGGGTTTCCATACTGACAATGAGTATATGCATATTTTTCAGAATCTATCTATAAAAAGCATTTGTATTTGGAAGGGAAGCAATTGAATCTAGAAATATACGACTCTTGTTCTCAGGTAAGTAAAACAAAATATGTTTTCAATTATGATTTGAAGAAGATATCCCTCAAATATTTTTAGCTAAACCTTATCAATACTGGTTTTCTTTTTTTACTGATTTAAATCTAGTACCAAAAATCAATACATATTCCATTTACTAATGAGGACAGAAAATATCAGCTCTTTTCAAACATATATGTGTATATTGATTTTAAATGCAATTACTAGGGCTTATCAAATTTTCAGAAAAAGTTTTTTTAGAAAAAAGGTATCAAATGAGATGGATATAACTTTATTATAGTTCTTTATTTTTTAAAATTTAATCACTTTTGTTTAAAGAAAGAGGATGATAAAAAAGAAACAGAGACTACATTTTAGAAAATATCAGTATTTGGCTTACTGAATTCTCTTCCAGGTGAAATGGGTCTCCCTTAATTAACTGTCTAACGGGTAAAATACAGGGATCAGATCCCACCACTTTCAATGTGCTTGGTTTATTTTCAGCCACAGAAAGCAAAATTTTCCCTCACAAGTGAGCTGCATTGGGCAGATGGGTTTGTTATTGTGTATGACATCAGTGACAGGTCTTCGTTTGCTTTTGCAAAAGCACTAATCTACAGAATTCGGGAGCCACAGACTAGTCATTGTAAAAGGTGAGGTATTTTTCTTTCCTCTCTCCTTTCCTTTTAGTAAATCATCATAGAGCTGTAAGCATCATTAGGAAGAGTTTAATACAGGCTTCCAATTACAAAATTTAACAGCCCTGAACAATCCACCTTCCATTCCACAGGAGTTACACATGTAGTAAAAGGAATAAGATGAGAATACTTTATATCCTGGCTGACATAAACAGTTACTTGCCCCAAGTAAATGGCTATTTTACAAGACAGCTTCTATTGTTAACATGACATTCACTTGCAAAATAATGGTCCTCTGTACACAAGATAGTTCCCTTTCCACCTTTCTTTTTCATTCCCACAAAAAATGTGAAGGATACTAAATAAATCCAGATATATAACACTTGGCATCCAATTCCTAGTCATTGAGCTGTTCAATCAATCAAAGCAAAATAGACTGAATAATCAAACTGTTACAGATTCTAAGTATGAGAGTACCTTTTTCTCCATTTCACCTCCTAAAACAAAGAGCTGATCAACGACGCCTGATTGTTAATGTCAACACAGTGACTATGAAGGAAAACATAACTGTGCCTTAAACTAATTTTGCATTAGTAGATATAAATTTAAACCGATGAATTTCCCATTTTAGTTTTCCTTTTTTTTTTATTGTTTTAGCCTTTCCATTTAAAATATTTATTTTTGTTTAACCTGCTGGTATAAGGGATTCTTTGTGCTCTTAACCAGATTTGCCCTTAAAAATCTAAAATAGCATTCTAATCTGGGAAGCAAAAAAGCACAATATTATTCCTGAAAATTGGTACCTGTGCTTTTTATATCTATTTTAAATGCTTACTATCAAGAAATCATCAGATAATAATTGATAAGTTATATTTCCCTAGGGTCATTTGATCTAAATTCTTGTTTATATCTGAGTGACCTTGGGTAAAGCCCTTAATCTCTAGACCTCCTTTTTCTGACTATAAAACTGATAGGAACACGGTAGGGGAAAAGAATGTGATTTTACTAAGGTACCTCATAGCTCTGATTTCCTATAAAATTATTGATTTTGAAGGACCTCCATTGTTTCAAGTGTTAAATGCCTTATATTTAAGCACCATAACTTAGGTAAGGGAAAGTAATTAAAACTACTTTCTATTCTTACAAATCAAAAGAATCACTCACTAATAGGCAAAAAAATGTATATTTTAAAAATCCCTATATTTGACATTTTTCAGGCAAATTTTTAATGTATTGATCAAATAATTTTTGAGTTTTTCCAGTTCTCAATCTCTAGGTAAACTAGAGTCTCTTATTTGTAGATAAAAAGCAAAATTATGGCATTGTTTTATAAAATTACATCTGATATTTGTGATTCACCCTTCAAAATATTTCATTTATTCTTCCCATTAATACTTCACAATAATTTTCTGAACTCTATAGAAAAAGATACTCTTAGTGCCCTCAAAATTCAACACATACAGTGCTTTTTCCCTTACGGCTCACACTGTCATGTGAATGAAACCAGCCTGAAGACTGTTTTCATTTTCCCATTTCTTCCCTATAGGAGATATCTTGGCAGAGTTCCATGCCATTTAAGACCTAGTAGCCTTACTGTATTCTTCAAATGAAACTCTGCTTTAGGAATGTTACACTGTAACCGAGGAGATTATATTGATATTTGCCAAAGACATTACCTTGCCAAAGCAATATATTTCTTCAATAAACAGAAAAATTATACAAGTTCACGAGACTGTAAAATTTTCTTTAAAGTATGCTGTAATGAATATTAACAAACAGCAACAAGTATTGAATTAGTAAATAGGCATTAGTTAGTCTTTCTCTTTCAGTTGATAAGGAAATGAAAGATAATACTTAGTAAGCATATTTTATTGCCTGGCACTGGGCTAGATTTTTATACACATCTTCATTTAACCTCTGTGAGCATTCTGTGTGACGAGGACTATTTTACCTTTTTTTAAAAATTTACATATAAGGGAATTGAACGTGGAAAATGTTACAATAATGTCTTGTTAGTAAACAGAGCCATAATTCTGGGAATAGGTTTGTACCACTTCAAATGTTATGCTTTAAGAGCCTTGTTGTTTCTGTGTCATTTACTACATTTTATCTAAAATAATTTTTGTAAGTAAATGAGATACACACACATGACCACAAATAACACACATACACACACAGTATTCTGATTTCTGGTCCATAATTCTTTTTGATATAAACGTACTTAATTTAAAAAAAAAGAGTTGTTAAAACAGTCTTGCCGAAGAATTGTGTATCTGTGTTCCAGAGCTGTGGAATCAGCTGTGCTTTTGGTGGGTAACAAGCAAGATCTCTGTCATGTGCGAGAGGTTGGCTGGGAAGAAGGGCAAAAACTGGCATTGGATAACCGGTGCCAATTCTGTGAACTGTCTGCAGCAGAGCAATCTCTGGAGGTGGAAATGATGTTTATCAGAATTATCAAGGGCATCCTGGCAAACTTCAAACTCAAAGAAAAGAGAAGACCCAGTGGATCTAAATCCATGGCCAAACTGATCAATAATGTATTTGGAAAGAGAAGGAAATCTGTTTAATTGACATGTGATCCTAAGGGATTTATTATATCAGAGAGTTTCAAACGTTTGTATGGTAATTAAATTTACCCTTTGTATGCAATTAAAAAATTCTCTTAGAGATATGAAATAATTGGCCGTGAACCACAACTGTGTTTTCAAATATATAGTTTGCTTTCTTAGTTGTTTGTATCTTGTACATTTTGCTTCACACTTAACCTTTTCTTTATTACACAGAATAATATGAGTATAACCTATTGGTGGATTACTATATAATTTTATTAAATTACCATTCTACAGGGCTCAATTTACCTTTATTTTATACATATCTTTTTAATGAAATATATAGTTATATTCATATAGTTAATATATTATAGGGCTTAACTTATCAATTTGTGAAATTCATGATCTATTTAATTGAAATGCATGGATTTATTTTTGAAAGTGTCTTTATAATAAACCAGTGAATTATTTGATATTACATAAATTTTACTTACAACTAAGGCCTTAGGAAGTTAAATTCCTTACCCATAAGTACATAGTTTACAGTTGGTCTGATGATGAAAAAGTCTGCCTTCCTTATTGTATGCTAAGCTAACAAGGGCAATTATCATAGAGAAATTAACTTATACAACTAAGATACATTTTACATTAAAAGATTAGGGTTTTTTTAAGTTCATTTATAAATCCATACATCATAGGAAAAAAAAAAAGTAAAAACTGTTTGGTAAATATATAACCTTGAAGGCCTTATTGTCCTGAAAGAAATATTGTATTAGATACAACCATTTGGGCCGTCTCAGATTACATTGGGTACAATTTCCTTCAGAAGTCAACTGTCCACCTCCTGGACTGCAGCATCCCTTCTGCTGTCCCTGATGAGCTTGTCACCTGCTGCGTTTCAACTTGCAGCCCTAGGCCTAACTTCAGCCAAATCTCTGATAAGTAAGGTTAGATATTGGAGAAGTTAACCTGGGCGTACATGCAGTGCTGTGTGCACACTTGGTTAACATGTGTCAGCACTAACTAGGG
The DNA here is from genome assembly GCF_002837175.3 of Physeter macrocephalus. Taxonomy (NCBI): domain Eukaryota; kingdom Metazoa; phylum Chordata; class Mammalia; order Artiodactyla; family Physeteridae; genus Physeter; species Physeter macrocephalus. The sequence goes on along the minus strand of NC_041219.1, from coordinate 66,072,735 downwards.
GACCCCGTAGAAGATCTTGAGTAGAGGGTGGTAGACTGGAGTCAGGGAGGGTGACACAGACTATTAGTCTGGGCAGGAGAGAATTAAGTCATCGACATGGTCTTGCTCATAGTGAGTCATGATCCAACATTTAGGTTTTTTGATCTGTGGAAATCTAACCTGGATGATGCACTAGAGTAAAAGCAGTGGAAGTAAGGGAACTTTGTGTGGTAGTATACAAAATAGTCCAGAATGTTCATGAAGATGGGGGGGTTAGAATTGCTATGATAGATTGGACCCAAGAACCCACCATCTGACTGTGCTCTCTGGGATGATTCAGAGGCACTTCCTTTACTAAGGAAGTGAGGAAAGCTGTGGTGAGGAGGCAAAGACAACTTTGACAAGCTACCTAGTGACTGTGCTCCATGGGTCAGAGTTGACAGTCGGGATGCTTCCACTGATTTGCACTCCTCAATATTTTTATTTTTTTTTAAATTTTATTTATTTATTTATTTATTTATTTTTGGCTGTGTTGGGTCTTTGTTTCTGTGTGTGGGCTTTCTCTAGTTGCGGCGAGCGGGGGCCACTCTTCATCGTGGTGTGCGGGCCTCTCACTGTTGCGGCCTCTCTTGTTGCGGCCTCTCTTGTTGTGGAGCACAGGCTCCAGATGCGCAGGCTCAGTAGTTGTGGCTCACAGGCCTAGTTGCTCCGTGGCATGTGGGATCTTCCCAGACCAGGGCTCGAACCCGTGTCCCCTGCATTGGCAGACAGATTCTCAACCACTGCACCACCAAGGAAGCCCTGCACTCCTCAATATTAAGACAGATGATAGAATCCTGGGACAGCAGAATCTGGATGCCAACATTTAACCTGATGCCTGTTTAACCTCATAACCTGTTTACCCACTCACTCAGCCCCCAGAGAAATAGTGCCATATCCAGAGTAGAGGCTCCATTTCTGATGCTGGCTGGTTGGAAACTTAGAAGCTATATTGAGACAAAGTCCATATTATGGGCTCAAGCATTGCTCCCATCCCTGCCACCAAGGCCACTGTTATCATGGGTCCATTACATATAAGCACAAAGGTAGTCAAGAAAAAAGGCAGGTTATCTGTAGGGCAGTTCATCTTGTCCATTGGTTGTAAAGTGACTTCTCATTGGTGGATGCTTTCTGGTTGGCATTAAAGTGTTACATAAAGATTTGTAAATATGATGCCCTCTCTGAGAGATCCATTCACATGCTTATTCTCCAGCCCTTCTTGGCACTGTTCTTCCAGTCTTACCTCATTATAGATACCTCTGACCAACTGGCGAAACCACTGATCACAGCCTAGGACTCTCTACCACATTATATCTTTCTTGACTTATGAGGTACACAGCAAAGTGTACTTCTTGAAGCTTTGGCAAATGGGATAATTTCCTTTTACCGATGAGCTTCATGGTTACCTCTGGGTGGAACTGTAATGAGGCCCAGTCTTCTTTTGCCTGGCACTAACACATCAAGCTTAAGTGAGGAGTGCTTCTTATCAACTAGGAATATTCAGATTAGATTGCTTTGTAAATGAGAAATAAACTTTTATTGTGTAGTTATTCTAGTAAATTCAGTTATATACATTTTTGATCAACTATTTATAGGAATTTATTAATCTTTTATAATATTAATCTTGACTATATAAGTATATGTACATATATATCAGCTTAAGCATTTATACTTTAATCTCTTTTTGGTTTTATTTTGTTCTTATTATTTGCCTGAATAATCTTAGAGATTTGGTCTTCATTCTTTAAAATTCTTTTCCTAGTTAAAGAAAGATTATTTTGGGATGATTTTGCATTAAAAATAACATATTTATCCATGTTATATGGAAGAACTTTACTGTCAAAATGGTATGAAAATTCTTTCATAGCTTTATCTATGATTTAATCTTAATCATAGCTTAATCTTAATTTCATAGCATATGTATCTGTGATGAGTCAGAGTTCAAAATTTCTCTGGTAAGTATACTACTCATATTTGTATATATTAAATTTTTTTTCTTTATTATACCCTGGTTTTTTAGCAAGATGATCTGAGAAGACACATCTTGTTGTAAGGAGTCTATGGAACAAAGGAATAAGAACAAGCATTCTCACCAAAAAGAAAAGAAAAAGATAACTATGTGAGGTGATAGATGTGTTAGTTAACTTAATTGTGGTAATCATTTCACACTGTGTACATATAAGAAATCATTATGTTTTACACTTTAAATAAATTGAAAATTTATTTGTCAATTATACCTCATTAAAGCTGAAAAATTGTTTTACATTTAAAAATGAATTTATATCTTAAAAATAGTTTCTGTGAGGCAACTTTAGAAATGAACCACTGATTATTTTTCATAGTGATATTTAAAAGTCCTGGGTTAATTTCCCCTTTTATAATGTGACAGTTATAAAACATGTCCACACATTTTTTGATACTTCTCCCATTAAAATGTTGAGTCGGATTCCCCTCCCCTTGATTATGGATCATCCTTGTTGACTCTCTTTTAACACATGGAATGAGGTGGAAGTAATGGGAAGGACTTACGAGACCAGGTTGGAAAGAGCTCGAGCTCCCATCTCTTCCTGGGACTCTGCTTTGTTCAGAATCATCATGGATCAACCTGGCTGCCCTGAAGGCACTAGGCCAGAGGTACCACATGGGGTTAGTGACCAAACAGCCAAAAAACAGACAAGCTAATCTTCAGGTGATTTCAGCCTCTAACCTAGGACTACTCTAGCCGATGCCAAGTAGAGCAGGGATGAGTTATCCCCACTTGCAGAATTGTGAGCCCAGTATATATCCTTGTTTTGTTAGGGGAAGGTTGTTATGTGGCAATAGATAACCAGAACCGATAACTCATTAAAACCCCCAGTAACTCAGCCAATATGAAATGTTTGGCTTTCTTTTTGGGCAAAAACAGGGCGAAAAAAAGGGTCTTCCAGATTCAAAAGAATTGTCTACAACATAAAGTTCTCCCAGTATCAGTTTTCTTGGGAATATAATTCACATGTAAAGCAACTTGCAAAAACCTAAAAATAATAAATTTCAGTTTTCCAAAATGAGAGAAACCACATCTACTTACAGTAGAGAAACAAATACATCAACATAAGGCCATAGAATGTTGTAGGTTGAAGGTAGCACGTGTGTCTAAATCTCAAAGATAGTTAAGCTGTAGCACTAGACTGGGAATTGCCTCTGCTGCTTCTAGTAAAAAAAGATGCTGTCATTCACTTTGGATGAGCTTCAGTGAGATAACACATGATGAGGGGCGACAGCTGAGGAAGGGAATGTCAAAGGGGAGGGGCCTTTAAAACGGTTTTGATTTAATACAAGGTATGCACTATTAATAAAGAAGTTGAATGATACCTATATGTTTTATAGGCTTATAAATTGGCTGTAGTAAAATATTTTACATCTTAGATCACTAGGTATTGTGTCAGCTTATTATGGGAGATATCTATCTAGAGTTGACTGAATTGTATTAATCTGAACCTAGTTTAATGATGCCTTAACATTTTTATGGGGGAATTTAATGTTTGCAATATCCATGTTCCTTCTTTGAAAGTGTGACTTATAGGTTTTTCATTTTCCTTAAATTATGAAATCCTTCAGCTAATAAAGGAAAATGATTATAGTTTGCAAAAAAGGCAAAGTCATTTAACAATCCATATAACTGTCTGTTGTAGGACTTTGCATAATAATTGTAATTTAGCTATTAGGGATTCTAAAGGCAGTTATCAGTCATACTCTACACTTCTGGGGGAATCAGGCAAAGCCCAAATTATTTAAAGTATTTTAAATTCCCAAGGAAAAAAAAAAGACACTATAAACTGGGAATATACTTCTTAGTGACAACATATTATTTCAAAGCAAAGAAGAAGTTCATCATAATATTCAAATGTATAAACCACCAAACATTATTTTTGTTTATTTTGGATAGAGATATAATTTGTTTATTTTTAATAATGGAACTATTAGTTCCTGTAAGGAGGGAATTAGCAGATGAAAAGTATCAGTTGCAATATGAAATTTGACCAACATTTTAGTAATCCTGGAACAACTAAGACATAAAGAATTAGGAAAAAGCAGAAAATTGAAGAAGAGTAAGATATGGAATTATTTGCCCCATTATGTGGAAGTATGACCATGCGTTACCTCTGTAGTTTTTAGACCATTTTATAAGACTGAGTATTTAACAACTCAGTTTTAGTTGTTTAGTCAACTCAGTTTTGAAAATGAGTATTAAACAACTAGATACATGAAAACATTTCAAAACACATATTAAATTAAACTGATACTTTTTCCAGATATAAATTTACTTTCAAGGTAAGAAACTATTTAGGTTTGCAAAATTTGGGGTTATTTCTACACACAAACATATTTGGGGTTAAAATTTTGGTGTTGAGTTGGGGACAGAAAGTTTAATTCATTCAAACAATAATTGTAAAAAAATAACCGGTTGGTTGACATTTATCAGAAGATTTTGAAGGCTTACGTAAAAGAAGTCTATATTTTACTCATATTGTTCTCCACAACAGGAGAGGTTTTGAGCAAAACCTGCTCAAAAGTAGTTTAAAAATTATGGAATTTGGTCATTCTAAATTAATATTTATTGTTTTCTTAATAACATCTTTTTTTTTTTTTTTTTTTTTTTTTTTTTTTTTTTTTGCGGTACGCGGGCCTCCTACTGTTGTGGCCTCTCCCATTGCGGAGCACAGGCTCCGGACGCGCAGGCTCAGCGGCCATGGCTCACGGGCCCAGCCGCTCCGCGGCATGTGGCATCTTCCCGGACCGGGGCACGAACCCGTGTCCCCTGCATCGGCAGGCGGACTCTCAACCACTGCGCCACCAGGGAAGCCCAATAACATCTTTTTGAAGATAAACATATTTGTTGGTAGACTTAAAACTAATACACACATATGGTATAGTGTATATAGATATACTGTATATCTATACTATATATCTATGTCTCTATATCTCTCTAATGATGTTCTTTTATTAAATATATTTAAACAAACTGAATTCATCTATAAGAAAAATATAAAACAACACAGCTTTAATGATTTTATTTCACCTTTACATAGCCACCAGTAAGGGATCATCTATTACAGAACTTTAATATTGGACCCATATTGTCATATATTATTTAATCATGGGGGCTTAATTGAGACATTGACTAGTTAAGAGGACTGAATCTGCCATTTCACAATTTTCTGTTAAAATTCAATTTTTTAAGTTGAATAATGACATTTTATAATAACATTGAATTTTCATATAACAGAAGTCATATAACAGAAATTCAGTGTTTCACTAACTGAATCAAGAATAGAAATCAGAGATAAAATCATAGCTATCTTTGTGCTACCTTCTGACTAAAAATGCAGTTTGTCTATACTACCCTTTTCTTAAGTCCTCGCTTCACATAAGCTCTGCACAACCAGAAAAGAGACCAGCTGTCCCTTCCCTCCATGAGAGTGATTTTCTGAACCATACACCTTATCTCTTATTACTCAGGACTCACTACCAACACCTATCTTTCTTTAAACATGCACAGCTTGAGGAATAAGAAGAGCAATAGTGGCAAACTTTCTTAATCTGTATTGTACTCATGCATAAAGGCAAACACAGATGAGGTAGAGATTTGGTTGTTGGAAATGTAGGGGCAGGGTCTCAAAGAGCTGTGATTTAGAATTATTCATGGATGGCATTTGTTAAAAATAGACAAAAACAAAACAATTTGTGTCATGTTATTCATTACATATCTGTTCTTCCTTGTAATGAGAAGATGGCAAGTTTGGGAACCCTCTCCACCTCCACAAAGCACAGCCAAACTCAGTCAATTCTGATTATGCATAGAAATTATGCTGAGATGGCACAACAACCAGACTTCAAGTATGAGATTTGAAAAAGCTACACTATCCCTTTCCAAAATAATGATTGAGAGGGTGATGAAGATAAGGATAAAAATGGAAGCACCATATGTTGGCAAACCAGACCACAAAACATCCTTCCTTTTATAAGGATCAAGAAACATAAAACAGAACAAACAGTTAAATGCCCCCCCACCATATGTACACATTAATAATAATGGATTTTTGAAAATATTACTCAAGACAAGAACATAGAAATATTAATCTGAAATGGGAAAGTATATATCATAAGATAATTTTTAAAATGAAGAATAAATAGAAAGTCTAGAACAGACTTTAAAATATACATTTTAGGCAACAAAAAGTTGCATTGGCATTACAGAAAATCAGTTAAGTGACACTGATGTAAAACAAGAGAAGATTTTGAAGAATCCAAAGAAGGACAAAGGAATGAATATATTAAAACATATCATAATACAATATAAATAAATATTATAGGCATGAAGATTAGAATCTAACCTAAAATAATTATAATAAACTCAGAAATCTATAGTAGAAACAACAGTCCCTGCCTTCATAATGCAAGGAGGTAGGTAAAATTGTAAGTCTCAAATAGGATTCAGAAAAAAAAAAAAAAATTACATAGTCTGGTCTCCCAGAAAGAAAAAGCAGGTAAGTGGAAAAATTTAATATGGAATATGGCTTAAATTTCTTTGCAGCTACATGATAAGTTAGTTAAGAAAAGTGAAAAGTCTAAAGAGTTTTGAGGGGAACTTTTGCAAAATTCTAGTTATAAAGACAAAAATTCTGGTTGAAATATGAAGACAAAGAATTTCAAATATGCAAGTGCTCTGAAAAATATACTCAATTAGTATTACTGAAAGATTATCAATGTTTCAATTCCAATAGACAGAGAATAATTAAAATTAAGAGTTTAAGAACTAGAAGGCTATAGTATAAAAAATTGTGATAAGACTGATTATATGCATAGAATGATATATGTGATGTTATTTACCATCAGTGATCCTAAACTGACAAGTCTTGACATCTGGACTATGGTTAATCAGAAAAACAGACTAGTTCAGGTACACTTTGTTAAAACAGAGAAAATTTTAAACAATAACATTGTCTAAAAGTGTGGTTAAAATAATTGTGGTATGTGAACTGTATAATCACTTATTGAGTACATGCTAGGCACATAGCGCAGTGCTAGATGGTTTAAATATATTTTATATAAATATATAAAGGTACCCTGCAAAGAAGATATTGTTATCTCATTTTGCCTAACTTAGTTATATCATTTACACACCTCAACACAGATAAAAAGATTAATCTAGTCAAAGGCTAGCTATTGGCTAAGCTGGGATTCAGAAAGGAATGTAGCTGGGTCTATATACCGTTTTCTCTACCACACCACACTCCCTCAATACCACTGAAAAACAGACACACATTTAAAATCATATCTACAAATGGTTTTTAATTTGGGGGGTGATGCCTATGTTTTTATAATAAATAAGAAGGCCAGATACAAAAGTATAGGTAAGTATAATTTCATTCATGTACAAACGTATCTTTGAAATATGATTACCATAGAATATGCCAAATGATTATTAGCCCTTGGATAATTTTCTATCTGTGATTCCAAATTTTCTGTAAATAAACATTGATTAATTTTGTAATCAAAGGGCAACTAAAGGTTACTTCATATTTACAAATATTGAAAGAGTCTATTGGGCTGATTTGCACAGTAAAATTTTTATATGGATTCTAAAACTCTCCTCAGTTTATTACTAATATCTATAGATTTTTATTTGTCAATCTAAATCTAATCCCAAATCTTATTAATCACATTTATTAATTTTCTATTTTAAAGATGGATTACCTCTCACTAATTTCCTACAAGACCAGGTGTTATAATTTAGAAAACAAAATATATATACTTTTGCATTTTTGATTAAGACAATTTACATACAATAAAATGCACATATTTTATGTGCACAGTTCAGTGAATTTTAACAAATGTATTCACCTGTGTAACTGCTGTCAAATCATGATGTAGAACATTTCCATCATTCTGGAAACTGCCCTTGTGCCCCTTTCCAAACAATCTGGAAATCAGTTTGCTGTATTTTCACAAATATAAATATAACTTTATAAACAATAGAAAGTACATGCAATCTTTAGGCAATGAACAGACCCATATTACATTACTTCAAGTTCCAAGAAAGTGGAGTTCTTGCAATTCATTTTCACTACCATCTACCCCAGGTCTTACCACAGTGTCTGGCATATAATTGGAGCCCATAACATGCTTATTGAAAAAATTGTTTGAGTGCATATTATATAGCAGGCACTGTGCTATTTTTTAATGGTTAGTTTTATCATAATATTCTTTGGTGATAGAAATACATGTTATTAATAAGAAGAAAGTGCTTAAAATAATACAGAAGTATAAAGAACAAAAATGCTGATAGTTCTCTTATACCATTCTCAAATGCTCACTCCTAGAGTAGTCAATATTATTAGTTTGGTGTATTTCTTTCATTCTTATCTTTGCACTTACAAACATAAAACACGTATATTCTTTTAAAAAACAAATAAAACAATTAATGTTTATCGATAATCTCTTATGGGTCAGGCTTTGTTCTAAGCTTTGGAGATACAGCAGCAAACAAAATATGTTAAATGCCGTACCTTCATAAAGCCTGTAGTTTAATGGGAAGAGACAATGATAAAGAAAGTACGTAAATGATACAGGATGTTAGATAATGTTGAGTGCACAAGGACTGCAGAGGAAAACTGAGCAGCCAAGAAGGACGCGCATGTCTCAGTGGTGGGTGAAAGCAGGGTGGCTATTTTAAATGGGAATTAGGTATGGACTTCTTGAGAAGATCTTTTGAGCAAAACATGAAGGTGGTCGGAAGTAAAGCATTCAAAAAAAAAAAAGGCTTTTTTTTTTTTTTTTTTAGAGTCCAGAGCCCTGTGGCTTATTGGGGGCCAGGGCCAAGTGGGCTGTGGAGGGCAGGGGAGATACGTGTCACCTTTCTCAGAGGTGGCAGTCATGAGGATGAATGAGGGATATCCCGCAGGACCCCTGGCTCTCCTCTGCACACAGACGCTGACCAGGCCGCCCTGGGCCAGGGACTTCACCATCTCAGCTGAGCCCACCACCATTGTCTGGTTTTCAGTGACCAGGGTCCAGCTTGTGCTCTGGTGGATTGCAGTTCTGCACAGGTCATAGGTGGGCCTACTGGGTGAACTTGGAGCCACGCCCGGTGCAGTTGAACTTCTTCACTCCCTTGTGCTGTCTGACGTGCTCATGCAGCTGGGCCATCACTTTAAAGGTCTTCCCACAGATCTGGCAGAAGTTGCACCCTCCTGGTGGCACCCTCCTGGTGGCGGCCAGTCATGTAATAGGGAAGAGTGGGCACGCAGCCATTAGTGAGTAACCATCATTGCTCAACAATCAGCCCGGGGGTCAGAAGTCCTGCTCAGGCAACAGTGGTCTTGGTGCATTGAATGTGGCTGGAGGTGGATTCTGGCTTTCTCCCCAGGGCCTTCCAGGTCCTCTGGGCTCTGGGCCGGCAGGTGAGCTTGGGGGCCGGGGACAGGCTAAGGGCTGTGTCCTGCAGAGCTCCAGAGCCCTCACCAGGGCCTCCCGCTGGCCTTGAAGTAGCGGCGAACCTCTCCCCCATCCCCACCTCTGTGACCTAATGGCGGCAGCCGTCTCTATGGGTCTCAGTCCACGGAGGCCTCAGCCACTGGAGTATATGGATGCTGCCATTAAGGTAAAAGCTTAAGCCAGCTTCAGTCTCTCTGTTCAAGTTGCAAAACTTGGTCCAGCTTAGATCAGTTGTCTACCCCTAGGAGCTGGCCAGAGGTCAGGGTTAAGTTGCAAGGACCTTGCATATCATTACTTCAGGTCCACCTCTGTGTTGGGGCTATTCTCAAAGAAGGGCAGTTGCTGTGAGATGGGAATTCACCTGACGGGTATTTGCTACAACCTGTATTCCTATTGATCCTATACAAATGATTCTCTCCAGTTTAAATGAAAAGCCTGAGGGCCGGCTGGGTCTTGGCACCTGGCTCCCTCGGTGATGACGGCTGGACAGGGTCTGGGCACCTGGCTCTGAGGCGTCATCAGCTGAGATCTGCCTCTTCAGCCTGGGCACTGGTGGGAGGAGCCAGACCGGGTGCTGGATGAGTGTTCCCGGGCAGGGTCACCAGCCTGCACAGGCCACTCCCCTCCCCTTTAGCCAGGGCCTGGACCTCAGAGGGCAAAAGTTGAGCCTTGGGACCTTGCCCTTTCTTTTCAGAACAGAGAGTAACATTTGCTTTGGTGGAGGTTTACAGGAACATCATGACCTGACGGTGACCTGACCTCAAGAACAAAGGCTCTGACACCAAGAAGTGTGCACCAACTAGCCACGCCCCTCCTTCACCTTTCCTGTAAAAGCGCTTCGTTGAAAGCTTTCGGGGAGTTCGGGGTTTTTAAGGCACGAGCCGCCCTTCTCTTGCATAACCCTGCAATAAACCTTTCTATGTTCCAAACTCCGAAGTTTTGGTGGTGCTCGGCTTCACCGTGCATCAGGCACAGGGCCTCGCGTTTGGTAACAGTCCTGTGCTTCTCAGCAGGGGCCTTCCTGGGTGCTGAACTCCCAGCTGCAGGCCTCTCACTGGTGTGGTGCGGTTGTGCTTCTCCAGGCCAGCTTGGGTGCAGAAGGTGTAGCCACAGAGGTGGCACTGGAAGGGCTTCTGGCCTGCGTGCCTGCTCAGGTTCAGGTTGAGACCTGCCTTCTGGGTAAAGGCGTGGCTGCAGAACTTGCAGACACATGCCCTCTAATTCCTGTGTTTGGCCTTGGTATGCCTCTGCAGGCCATTCTGGCTGCACACAGCAGAACTCCTTGCACGCAAACAGCTCCCCGCAGTGCTTAAAAGCCTGGTGCAGCTGCAGTTCCCTTTGGGACCAAAAGAACTTGGCCCGGGTGGGACAGGTATGGAGCTTGGGAGCTCCATGCAGTTTGGTCCCTTGGCTCTGCATGAACTTCTTCTTCATGAACTGCTGCGAGCAGGCACAACACTTGGAGGGCATCTCCCCCGTGTGGGATGCCAAGTGCACCAGCAGCTCCATCCTCCAGCAGAAGGTCTCCAGGCACTTCCCGCATGTGAAGACTTGTTAGGATTGGTTCAGACAACTCCGGGCTTCATGCTTCAAGGTGTTCTCCTTTGGAAGATAACACATTCCAAATTTGGGACGCTAGAAAGTTTTCTCCCCAGTGTCTTTCCTGTTGAGCACTCTTTGATATTTGCTGAGGAACTTTTTGGAAGAAAAAAGAGGGTAAGAGTCTTTCTTTCACCTGCTGTTTAAGTGCCTTGAAGTCAAAATACTCAATATGCCAAAGTGGCATATTTTGGGGTGACCTATTCTGATTTTCTTCGAACAGATATAGCTATCTTCTAGGATTATAGGGTTCTGTGCTTATTTTTGTGGTACAGAATGGAGTGGGGAAACAGTACTTAGAATGAAGTATTTCAAGCCTATCCAGAAACAAAAAAAAATCCTCTATGTACATGAGAACTGACCAGAAAGTCAGGTTAGGACAGCAGTCAGGGAGGAGATGATGTATAATGTATGGTATAGAATGCTTGGCCCCAAAGAAATTCACAAAGTGTACAGGGGATCTGGTTAGAATGAACCAAATAAATTTGTCGTCTCATATATTGTTTCTAGCTCAGAATCTTGTATGTTTACTGTTGTCTGACAAATATCTCACTATGCAAATTCCTAATCCTTTACCTAATTTTAGGATAAAAGATGTGTGTGCATACATCTGGAATTATGAAGACAGATTGAGTGAATGCACTTTGTAAAAGCAGGCTCCATCTGACTCACATATGGATGAGAAACCATCTTAGCAGTACGCACTGGTGGATATGTCTCTGGAATTTTTAATCCTCTTATTTTATTATCATGCTGGTTTATGTTTTAAACGTATTAAAATGGCTTGTGTTTTTATTTCTAAACATCTAATGTAAAAGTCATAACTCACGTTGCTCCTTTAAAACACGATTAGAAAAGCATTTCCGGGATTATCACTCAATTTATTACATTCAGTGATATTTTGTTACTTGTACCATAGGAAGCTAATAGGCCTCATGAACTGTATCTAGAATACAAGTTGTACTGCTAGCATATTCCAACCTCTAAGTGCCTTTCATGTCAGCATGAGAGATACGATCAGGCATTTGAAAGCTCCGGCCTATTTATAAAGATACCATCAAAACCTGCCTGATGCAGCTGACTTACGAATCAATTATCTGAACTACACCAAGTGATATATCTATTCTGAAATTTAGAGTCATATATTTGAAGTTAAACTACAAACAGATAAACTATTCAACAGCCTATCATGATTCTTATCTCTATGTCTATATCTGTCAAATGCTGGGAGAAAAAAAAGGCAAAATCTTACTGATTTTACTGGGAAGAGTTTTAAAAAATAAATCACACAGATACAAATTCTCTCTCTCTCTCTCTCTCTCTTTCTCTCTTGCTCTGTCTCCGTTCTCTCTCTAACACATACACACACACACCCCCCCCCCACACACCTAGCTATCAAATTACTTATGACCTGAGGGAAAACTTAAATAAAATCAAGAGCATGCAAGGGATGACTCTCACTGTAAAAGGGGAAAAATAACAATATATCATATTAATTCTCTTAAATTTTATGTCTCTAATGAAATGGCTGAATATTTCAGTAAATAGAAATGCCGCCATTAGGACAAAAGGTACAAAGCCACTGGGCGCAGAGAGACAACAGTTATGTTTCATTCCAGATGTTATTGAAAATAAGCCAAACCTAAGACAGATGCGCGTCCTTTTGTTTTGTTCTCAGGCGATACCTCACAAGATGTATTCTATTTCAGGATCTACTCTTCCTTTCTAAATATTAATGATCTCAGTTTTACCGCTTTGCCTGGTAGAGTTCAGATTTCAGGAACGTTTTATTCATGCTGACCAAAGTCATGAGAGACACGTGCAGTAGGATGACAAAGTACTAATGTAAAATGAGAAATGTAGTAACTTTCAACTACATGATGAGTTATCTTCTCAATAGGAAAACTTGTATAAGAGACCAAATTAATATCAGAAGTCTGCTTTTCTCCAAAGAATTAAAATAAAAGAAGCTCAACATTTTACTGCTTCCTTGAAAAAGTGACTTCTAAGGTGAGTAAAAAAAAAAAAAAAAAATAAGAGGCAGTTAGGCAAAAAACGCTGAAAAAGGCCTTTGGAGTATAATACAATACAAGACAAAGTTTCTGAAGTTGTGTTCCCTAGTCAGAATCTCTTGGCGTGGGGTGGGGTGGGGACGGCCTGAGGAGGTGCAGGAGGTAAAGGTAATTTAAAATGCAAAGTTCTGAGCCCCACCCTGGGTTTACTAAATGAAAACCTGTGGGTACATGATAAGAATCAGTCTGAATATACTTTTTAGTATTTTTTGGCACACTCAAGCTTGTAAACCTTTTTGTCAAAGAAGAATGCAAGAAAAAATCTGGCATGATAAGCAGGAGACAGATCAGGAATGGGTTAGGCATGGTGATGAGGGGTTTGGGATTTATGCTGAAACTAACGGGTACCCATGGGGCAAGGGAGTAATGTGCACACATTTGTGCTTTAAAAATATGATTCTACCTGCAACATAAAGAAAGGCAATGTGAAAGAATGAATGGAATCAGGGAAACCAGAGTTAGGAGGTGGTTGCCATGATCTAACCATGAGGTGGTAGTGACTTGCACTAATAACAATTAACAATAGTAAAAGTCAAAGCTAACATTTGCTGAACAATTATGCACCAGGAAAAGCGATTTACAAGAATTTCTCACCTATATTTTAAAAGTACCCTATGAGGTACATGGGAACTATTATTATCCTTCTACAGACAAAACAGAAAACCTGAACTCAGGGTAATTAAGTACTTTATATAATTAGTAAACGGTAAGACAAGGATTCAGATCCACATCTCTCTGACTCAGCTACCATATTCTTAACAGCTATGTTATTCTGTCTAACAAATGAAGCAGCAGAATAGGGAGCTACATAGAAGGTAGAGTTGATAGGATTGATGGCTGCTTATAGGACAAAAGAGAGAGGATGGAGATGATGCCTGGGATTTGAGGTGGGTTATGACGTTTTTCACAGGCACAAATGAATATAATAGGAGTGGGGTAGAGTGGGGCATTTCTGATACGTCCCGAGAGCATCTTTGTAGGAAAGTGAGGATTTTCTTTCTCTCCTGGTTTCCAAACTCAGGTACATAACTCACCCTTATTTATCTAGGAAGGGAACACATGAGGTTTGCATACAATTCAGAAAAGTGAATGACACTCTGGTGTGAAAATTAAACTAATATATCTCTGGATTATATTCACATCTGTGTTCACTCACACTACCTTGCACTAAATAATAAATACTAAACTTGTTTTAGTGTTATTATTCTCATTTTATAGATCAAGATACTGAGGCTCTGAGTTAGTACTCTTGTTATAAGAAAAAAAAAAAATCACTTAATTTATGTTGCAAGAAGTGAAGCAGCGATTAGAACTTCAGTCTTTCGATTTCCAAATCCTCTTGTTGTCTGTTTTAGAGGAATTTCACTCTTGGCAGTCTTCTTTGTCATGTTCCACAAGCGTAATGTTATTTATAGTAATCTATTGTCTTACTTGAGCCTGTAGGTACTGTTTGGAAAGGTATTTCTTTATTTTGGATGTTGAAAACTTCTAGACTGTGCTGGCAGTGGGCACACTGTCATTGTCAACTATGTTGTCAGGCTGTCTTTATTTTTTAAATTTTTATTTATTTATTTATTTAACATCTTTATTAGTATAATTGCTTTACAATGGTGTGTTAGTTTCTGCTTTATAACAAAGTGAATCAGCTATACACATACATATATCCCCATATCTCTTCCCTCTTGCGTTTTCCTCCCACCCTCCCTATCCCACCCCTGTAGGTGGTCACAAAGCACCGAGCTGATCTCCCTGTGCTATGCGGCTGCTTCCCACCAGCTATTGGTTTTACATTTGGTAGTGTATATATGTCTATGCCACTGTCTCACTTTGTCCCAGCTTCCCCTTCCCTGTGTCCTCAAGTCCATTCTCTAGTAGGTCTGCGTCTTTATTCCCGTACTGCCCCTAGGTTCTTCAGAACCTTTTCTTTTTTTTTTTTCAGGCTGTCTTTAATATGTTAGTAGAACAAATCAGAAACTAGTTTTAAAATAAAACTAAATAATTGAAAAAATATTACTGTAGAGAACATGTCTTAACTAGCTACTTGCATCCTGCAGTGGGTTAAATTATACGGTAAGCATCAATCACTAGAAAACAATTAATTGCAGAATTTTACCAATAAGAATTTGAAGTTAATTTTCCTAACTAGCATTTGAAGCTGGAAAAAATGAACTCCAGGTTTCCTAGTTGCAGTTTCCAACTCTGACATTTTAATTCAATGCCTTCATTCATGAGGGAACAGAATACAGATATGGTATTCTCTGAATGTGAATTGCTCTCCTTGGGCACAGTTTTAATATCACACTCCATAAGAAAGGCTAATTTTCCTGTTGGGAAGTTAGGAGACATTTTGGAAATATTTTCTATGGGATAGAAATAGTTTTTATACGGTTTTGTTTGTGGCAATTTTGTATAAGATGATTTTGTTGGTGCATGAACGTGTGTGTGTGAGCCTCTATTTTTGTGTCTATGCTAGGATTTTATTGTTTCATAAATATTGTATTTCTGATCATCTCAAACCTTAATTTGCTATTTGTTATACCTAGTAAGCCAAGTCTATCAGACATATTCTGCACTTATGTGAAAGCCTTTTTCTTGTTTGTTGAGTGGTTCTCTAGCACTCTTGTAGATTCAGTGGCTTCATTCCATTAAAGTACTTGTTTTCCAATTTAAGACAGCAACAGGGAATTAGAAAACTATTTAAATTGTAATGTGCCGGTCCCTTCCAACCTGGATCTAGCCTTACACGAGTGCACACCAGTAAATACAGGGGAAAAAAAAATGTATGTCCACTGGGGAAGATTTAACTTTAACTAGGGAGAATATTAATGAGATGTTCTGAAATATGCACTTACATCTAAATACCTATACAACAGTTATTCTGTATATGCATGTATATGCACGATTCTTTGCCAATTTGAACTGTACTTTCCATATGGCACTCAAAGCACTCAGAATTTTTCTATTTAACAACTTAATTCAAAATGTAGCTGAGAATCAGAAGTACAATGAAGAAATCTTTCAAATATATATTAAAAAGTCACAAACTCATGAACAGAAGATTTTGCCTTCCCCTTTAAGCCCACTATTTAGATGACCTCATTGTTGCTGTGTAGCTGCCAGTACTTTGAAGGACAGAGTTGTAAGGGAGCAACACCCCAAATGGTGTCCCTTTGGCATGAGAATTAATTTAGGTTGACTTTTTTTTAAGGCCCAAAAGACTTAGGAAGAAACTTTGACTCTCCCCATAACTGCCAAAAAGAATGTAGACAGATGACCTGTTCCGGGAAGGGAGCTCTCACCATAAATAACTATAGCATGAACTAGGTGTGTAGACAGGGAGGAAACTTGCAAAGTCTGCTTGTTAAAATTCATCTCTTTGGGGCTTATGCCTCTAAAATAGTGTCACGATCTGTAGGATTAAAACTACCAGACCTTAATAAAACATTCTAGATTATTTGTTTAAAAGTTTAAAAAATGTCAAAATTTTGCTTCTTCTCTGGTCCCATTAAAATGTGAATAATGATTCATTTTTTGAAGTAGTCGCTGTATAAGAGTTTGAAGAACTTGGAAAACAAGCTATTTTCCACAGTCTTAAGCTTAACAGGGATATAACACATTTCAATATTTCTAATTAAACTGACATAATAGGTGATGATAACATCTATTTTTTTGTAATAAAACCTATTGATGTGGCTGACCTGAATGTTTCTGATCTGTAAAAGACAACAAATGAAGATAAGTAGAGTTATAAAGGAGGAAAAAAGTCACCACAAAATAGCTAATTCTGTAACTCCAATATTAATTATCTCCTAGAAATAATATTCAAGAAACCTTTATTTAATAAACATTATTAAATATGAATTTTTCAGGGTATTTAGGAGATATTTGAACATAGATATAAAAGGTGTTACAAAAGTTTCTTTTTCTCTCAAAAATATATTCAGGTAAAAATTTATTCTCTTTAAGATAATTTAACTTTTAATTCACAAGTCAATACAAATTTTAAGCCATTCATACCTAATAGAAATTTTAAAAATTTTGCTTTTTTGGTGTTTGTACAATAAAAATAAAAAGCCTCTGTGAATGACTGGACAACACTGTCAATGTTACATACAGTAAGAAAAGAGAAGTTACCTTGTGTCTAACCCTTAAAACGTGACCAATAAAATTACACTAAAAGAGAGAAATAGGGCTATAGTAAGAAAACATGGTTTGCAATGTTTGACATTACAGCAGATATTTTTGCAATACAGAAACAAAAGTTTCTTAGAAAACAGTCTTATTTCTAAGCAGAGGATGGAATCCCTAATCATCATCAACTTCTGCAGTTTGACTCTAAGATGGCGGCCTTGTCAACAGATGTGTCGACAAAAAAACACACTGAGAGCTGGTCCTTTCAAACAGCCCAGAAGTAAATTACCCATGAACAATATAATGCTACTTAACTTGTAATTGTGACGACCAGAACCAAAAATTACATCCAGGCTGGGCAAGCAGCACGTGTGCTTCCTTCTCTGTAATTATGCTGTTTATATTTTCTCATCTTTATCTTCTTTTCTGGCTAAAAGAATTACTCCATTTAGTATTTTTATTCTTTTTATTTCTAGAAGGTCTGCATTTTGTTTGTTTTCCACAGTGTTTAATTTGGTCATAATATTGTCTTATCTTTTGACTTTTTGGGCGGATTGTTGAAAGCAAAACAGTGTTTGGTGTGAGTAATTTACGCAAATAATGCGTGTGGGTGGTCTGCCACTAGGGGGAGGGCAAATACAGATTTGTGTGAGCTGGGGGAAGAGGAGGGGGACTAACATGTATTGAGAATCTACTCTCCCTGGACCTTGAGGCTTGCCATTTTTATATATATTACATACAATTATGTAATTCTTACAATAGCTTTGAAGATAGAACTTCTGTGTTTAAGGGTAAACAGCCTCTCTGACATTCACAAATGCTGGGACTGGCCCCAGGGAATAGAATTAGAAAGCACTGGAGCCTGAATTTCAAGCCAGGCTTACATCCTTGCTCCCCAGTAGGGGGTGCTAATAGTTCCTGATAGTAGAAGGAGGGGTTGAGAAAAATTATGACAACACTGGAAAGACTTTTCATTATCCCCACCACTTTCTGATACTCCCTTTCCAACACTCCCTTTCCCACTGACACACAGACACAGACACACAAAGATCAAAGATTCTCAGTGTGAGATACACCAGAAATCGCCAGGGGTGGGATCAGGGCACCAAGCTGCATGGCTGACTGGCCAGAGGTCTTCTCCTGTGGTTCTCTCACCTCTTGCTGGAAATGGAGTAATAATCACTGAAAGTCAGAGTGGAGAAGTGTGGTGGTGGAAATGAAGACACACTTTCCTTTCTGCAATTGTGAGAAATGCAGGCATATTTTCTTATCATTGAGGCTCTGGATGCATTTAGCTTCCATTACACTGCACGTTTTTTCTTTGATGTATTATTGTTTATAATCTTGCTTTAACAATGCCTATACAGTAGTTTTGGGCTGTTCAAATTGGCATCTTTTCCTAGTTCTTTGGGTGGAATTCAGTGTTAACTGAGGTCGTATATCAAATAGTGTTATCACCTACTAACAAGGCTTATATATAAAGGTCAATTTTACAGAGCAATGTCCTAAAAATTTCTGTATTAGCATACCAAAGAGTTTTTCTTTTAGTCGTAATGAATGAAAGATATAAGGATGTATCTGACGCCTTATATTTGACATATCATGAATGTCTCAGTAACTAACTTATTTTTCCCTATATTTTACCATGCTATACAAGAACTTTTCTAGCTATTGATTATAACCAGAATTATTTTTATTAGACATAAATGACCAAGAAAAGGAACTAATTCAAGTGCCCTTTCTTTAGAGTTCAAAAGCAGCCTGACACTTAGATCAGCTACCTGGACATTCAAAGAATGAACAAAAAATTCTGATCTCTTGTTTTTATATACTAAAAACAAAACATCTGCTTTCAGGAAATGCATATGTGACATTACTTTTATAGAGCATTATTGAGGCAAATGTTTAAAAAATATATTTATAATACAATACTCTTTTTAACTTGTGTAAGGAAAAAATTTAACTAAATACAGAAAAAACTAATGTTCTGCTTTTTTGTCTTTCCAGACGTCTGGAACATGAATATCAAATTCTATTACAAAAAACGCTAATGAAGTGAAAAATCCCTCTGTAAGCAGAACACTCATTTTTTCAAAAAGGTAAGTCCTAGCAGATTTCAAACTCTTATTTCAAACAATATTTAATGCAAAATAATTTCAGTAGAGCAAGATATTTTGAGCAATTTCTGTTATTCACTGTATGTGATTCAATAGACAAGGCTTTAGTTCTATAATAGCCCTGATGCTTAAATACAGGGTAACCTTTTTTTAAAAAAATGAATAGCCTTTAAATCAAGTTTATTTTGGAATTTTATTGCTGTTCTTGTGATAATCACATCCTAATGGTCGTGAAGCCAGGATTGAACGCTGCTAGGTATTCGTGGCACATAAAGTAAATTATCTTATCAGCACCTCTTCCACTTCCTTGTGGCCTTTCCTGTGTTGTGCAGATGTGAAATGCTAAAGACTGCATTTTCAGGAGTACCTTGTAGCAAGAATTCTGGATGTAATTTGGTTTCTGATCATGTGTACTCATGTAAGACTTGAGTTCAGAGCTGCCCAAGTGGAGAGAAGGGCCTAGCATCAATCTGGCTGGGCGAGCAGAGCCTGCAGCCAGCCGTTCTGGTGGAGCCTCTTTATTCCTGGATCACAGCAGGCCTTGTGTTCCCCAAACCAGCAATTGCAATGCAGCTCTCTGCTCTCCAAGTTCCTGCTAAGATCTTGTGATCCTGAAGCCAGAATTTGGGAGAGCAGTGTCCTCCTTTCGTTTCCTGATTTTGGCAGTCTAGTGGTCAATTCTGTGACGTGATTTTGGAATTATTCAAGGAGGCCCAAACATTGATTTTTGATAGCATTTAATTCCTTTTAAGTGCCTTTTCTGAAGAAATACCTACAGCAGTTTCTGGTAGCTGCGAGCTAGACCCTGACTGATGCTGGTATTTTCACAAAATGATTCAGTGATAAAATGAGAACAAAGCGAAGAATTTCTGAAGATGTTTGAAAAAATTACCTGTTAGAATAGAGTATCAGAGAGAGAGAGAGAGAGGGAGAAGGATGAAGAGATTGAGAGAGAATCCCGATACGTTGTATCTGGGGACAAACGTGGGACAAGTGTAGAACAAGGGAATTTGAAATGATTTAGGAGACAATTCTTAGACAACTCAAAGACGAGACCAGTTCTACCTCAGCGGCCTCATTTCAGTTACCAGAAAAGCAAACTGTTTGCCGACTTATCATTACGTTTTAAAAGATGACAAAAGGCTTTGTGACTTTCCTCTCTACAGAAGAGTATGAGTATTGTTCTAAACAGTCTTTCGTGGTTTCGTAAAGAAACATTTGCAAGAGTATAACTCAAAATTAATGTTCTTCATCTCAGCATCATAGATTTGTGAATTCCCTCACGTGGTCTCTGACACTCTGAAGCTAAATGCAGAATGTTGTGTATGTAGATATGGAAAATTTTCCAGTGAATGATCGTCCAATGTAAATGATCTCCAGATTCTCAAAAGGTCCCATGATTAAAAGGCCAAGAAACAAAAAGGATCCTATAGACTGTACAGGAAAATCACTCTTTCTACATTGTAGTTACACTTCCTATATGCATAAGAGAATTCCTATGTTCCTGTGATAGTGCCTTTCATTTTTATCATAATTTTGTGTAAAGCACTCAGGATAATTCTTTGGCTTTTGATGATAGCCCAATGATGAAAATATTTAGCCCTATTCTATGTCCAGTTTAATGTAGGAAACTAAAGGCTTACATTTAGTTATTAATCATTGGCTCCATATTTGAAATAAAGAAAAAAAGTCATTGGTTTACGCAAATAAACATCTGTCTCAAAACGTTGGAAATTTTATATATTACTTTCTATGATTTGCCTTAAGTAACTTGGTTATTTTTTAAAATTTCAAATCAGTACAGTCATCACATGATGGCATGACATGGATGAATCTCATAATGTTGAGTGAAAGCAGAGTACATAGTATATGATTCCATTTATGTAAGATTCAAAAGGAGACAAGAAAATCTATGATGTTCCTTTTGGAAAGGAGAGGGGTAGTTATATTTGGCAGGGATTCAAGGGCATTTCCCTGGCATATCTTTACCTGGCTGTGTTCTCTTTACGATGATTAATTTCACTGCACATTAATGATTTATCTACTCTTTCCTTTTTTGTGTTATCCTTCAATAAAACATATTTTAGAAATTCCTAAAAAGTTCACCAAACGCTATATTTGCATTAACTACTTGGTCAAGCTCTATGGATTCCCCTTTCTTTCACCATATTTTCCTTCCTACCTTAAACCCCTCTAATATTCTGCCAGGCATCACCATTTATCTTTAGTTACTTTGCTGGTCACATCCAGTATTTGAAGGGAAGAGGTCCCTTAAGATATTTGCTCTGAGCATTAACTTAAGGAAGCCTATGGGCTTGCTTGTGGCCAGGTCGGAATTGGGAGGTAACAGTGTTCTCATTGGATCTTTCATTTATTTGATCTCTTATTTATTTGTCATTTGATTTTTCATTTATTTGGTATAATCCTCTTCATTTCCAAGACTCAAAAAATTCTGTGAAATAAATTTCATACTCATCTCTTCAGTATTTTATTTGTTACATATCCTAGATTCAGGAAGAGACCTAGTTAGTGAATTTTAGTCTCACATGTTCTACTACTTTATCGACTGAATATGCAAAATTAGAACGCTAGAGGCTACTTCTTTCTGGGTACCAGTACTTACATATGAGAAAACTGCTACTTATAAATGGTATCTATTCTTACAATGAGCTCAAGATCTAAAAAGCTAAATTTGTCATTTAGGTAAAAAAAGAACCTATAGGAATACACATCCTTTTTGCAATTATTAATGATTTTTTACAAATCTTTTAAATTTTATAATACATATAAACAATAATTAATTCTAAGAAGAATTAAAAGAAATACATATATCTAGGTATAAAAAGACCGTTTTAAAATACATTTTTGGAAATAATCTTAAAATCTTCAACTACAGTTTAATATACCCTAAGTTTTTTCTAAGATGATAGCAATGTAATTTAACCTGTATTTGAATATAGAGAATCTTACCTCTAGGAACAGTCAACACCTTATATCCAAATCCTATCAAGTCATTTCTCTCCATTTATCTTCTATCCATCATAACCATACTAGTTACTATTTTTACATGATTAACTGGTGAGTGAGATAAGCTAATTTGCTTTTCCTATCACTACCAATCAGAATAATCAGCAACCTCAAGTAAACTCCAAGGTTCATCATTTTTTTTTAATGAAAACGTAATTTTGAGTTTAAGTTAACATGGGAAGCACTGCAACCTATAACCGCCTCTTGAATACTTACAACTCACATTGGTATACTACAACTTCCAAGAAGTTTTTCAAAAATAACACTTGACTAACTTTCTTTAAGCATTTTAAAAATGTATCTGCTAGAATTTTGTTTTGTATAACACTTCTTAATATTCTACTTATGTGCTCTGCAGAATACACTTTGAATAACTCTAATATAGATCACTGAGGAATTATTACTCACTACGGCAACTTCATAAACATTGTGTACTGGGCACAGGGTATAGAGCTTCATGCCATTACGTAGATCCTCATGTCGCGTACAAGCTAATGACATGCTTCCTCTATCTTACACCTTTCCTTTCACCTTAAGGCAAAGAAGAAAGAGCTCACTTTTCATAGTATGTGGAAAAGTCTTGCATAAGCCTCCCCAACTCTTAGCAACTATCACCAAAATTTGTGTTACGATTTTGATGGGGTTTCCTCCTTCCTCTAGGTATAAATCCAAGCTTTCCAATGCATATTTAAATACAAACATTGTAGAATTAAGATATTCATTTTTTCTTATATTTACACTTTTTCTAACATTTCTTCTAGTGGTGAATAGAAAAATGATAAATAGAGTTTGTGGGCAAGTAGTTAACTACTCACCAGTCAGAAAGAGAAGGAGAAAGTAGAATTAGGAAGAAGATGACGTTGTTCAAAGCATTCCAAATAAAACAATGACCTTCATACTGCCCAACTCAAGGGAATTTATTCACATTATTTTCTGTGGTTATGTAACAATAATGCAAATGGCACTCCCTAGACTTGGGCAACGTGTTGGAAACATTTACAATCTTTCAAAGGAAATATTATAATTATAATAATTCAAAGGAAACATTCATAATCTTTTGGGATAGTTCAAAGAGAAATTTTATAGAGTGAAGTAGTTAAGATTATGTACCCAAATCTTGGTACTGAGAGTTGTTGGCTGTTAGAAAAATTCTCTCTGTGGCTCACTTTTCTGATCTGAAACATGATAACAGTAGTGGTGTTTCAATCATTTAATGCTAAGAAAAGAACCTGATATAATGAATATTAGTTTTATTAATTTCAAGTGCTTTCTAGTTACTGATGCTTAGAACATATTTGGAATTGTTAGATGATTTGATATCATCACTGCATTATCCTCCATATCTAGAACAGTATCTGGCACAGAGTAAGTAGTCAGTAAATATTTGTTGTATGAATGAATCAATTTTAAAAAGGGGTTTAGTTTACAGATCACCATTAACTTCACTGTAAGAATTATTTTTTGCATTGTTAGCATATGTTAAAAAAGACAAGGAAGATAGAATTATTGTCAAGGTGAAAAGCAGACTAGGCAGAGAGAAAAGAAAAATAGCCTAGTGAACACTCGTGCCTTGATTCTCTTTATACGACATCAGAGCACATCTCTGAATTGTAGTTCCTCTCTGTCAGCTCTACATAATTATAGCTCCTTACCTGCTTTACAGATTGGTTAAGGGGATAAAATTGATATGGAGTATTAAAGCTCTTTGAAATTATCTAGCTTACACAAATAACAAAATATTATCATAAATAAAGGTAACTAGGCTAAAACAAAAAGTAATTATCTAGATACCAAGTGATCTGTGCCAAACAGGAGAACCACAGTCTTTAACAATTTTCTACTTAACCTAAGCTAGCCTCAGCACAATTTAACTTCATAAGTTGCTTAAGAGAAAAGCTGAACAGAACTACTTTCTAATTGAAATAGTGATCTTATTTTTAAAGTTGCTTAGCATATTCTGTATTTCAACCCTAATGATGGGATTTTACTCCTTTAATCAAGATAGTATATTAGAAGAATGACTAAGGGTTTTTTTTGCTAAGCAAATTATACTAGTAACTAGTTTGTAATTTGTGATTGTGCATAATTCTGATAGTGAAGAAATTTCATTATAGGTAGGTTGAAAAAGCAGAATGCATGTGTATTTGCATGTGTGGATGCAGGTAAATAAATAATAAAACTCATTGATAACAAAGGCCATTATAATTTGAATAAGATTATATTCTCTCTAGGAGAGATAAAGGGTAATGAAAGACAATTCAGAGCTAGTTTGTTATTACTTCATCAAATACCTCAGCCTCAAGCTGGTAAAACTCGCTTGTGTGGCTCCCTTGAGACATTAACAACAACAATGCTGCCAACCATTTGTAGTGATTTCTAAAATCATTAATATCACTATTTAAATGAGTTTGTGATGGAGGGTAGAGCCAGAGGTGAAACTGCTACATGTGCTTTCATAAAACCAGCAGTGAGTTATGGGAGACAATAAAATGAATTGTAGTCAGCCTGGACATATGCAATGAAAAGATAATTTCCCAGTGAAACTAACAAGGGGCCTTAATGACATGTTAATTATGTTACTTATAAAAACTCAGAATTAAATAGTAACTTTATTTGCTTAAATCCTATTAACCAAATTTTAAAATAAGCACTTTCTTTTGCAAATACTAATTATGTTGACTCTTTACAGATTACATTCCTACTTATTGTCTCTCTTGCTCCTTAATATACCAGTTCTTTGTGTGTAATCTTCCCTAACCATGGAGCCACAGATAGTTATTTCTGGAACAGATGATCTCCAGATTATGGTACAAAAGGTGATTTGGCATTTTGTTTTGGTTTAACAGAGTGTCTGTTCAATAAGAGGGTAGGTTGCATTTTGCCACAATTCATCTGGATATGATGCAAAATATCTACAAAGCATTTGAAGTGCATAAATAAATAAATAAATAAATCAATAAATAGTGATGGAACATCCTAGTTTTAAGCAGATATGTAAGATTAGACATATTGTCTTGCATCTGACAGACACCGCTTTGAAAATTGTTATTTTAAATTCCAAACCTTAGTGTCATGGTAACTTTTTGCACCCAATTTACTTCCTGTTGATTATTAATTGTGACTGTTAACTCAATAGAACACATCCTTTTAAAGAGAGGATTTTTTGAGGAGGAGCAAAATCCTAGTTTTTTGAAAAATATGAGGGTTGTTGATGGAAAAATGAATAAGGATATCTACAAGGTAAAATATTCTTTCAGAAGAGAAATTTTTACCGATATAACTTGTTTCACTGAAAAAATTCAGTCACATGACAATAGGTAGAGCTGTTTAACTTTTTACATATTGCCTCTATAAAATAAAAACTAATTATAAGAGTTAGAATACTCCAGATATCTTATAAAGCATAGACCTTATCATATAGATACCAACACATATTTTATCATCTCATATTTTTTATTTTTTTTTAAATTGCCCTAATTGCACATAAAAAAATTAAATTGCCATGGCCCTAGCAAAATCATCTGCCCTTGCATAGACTGCTCTTGGATGGAGTTGCTTGTGGATCCACAGAGGGATCTATTAAGTAGTAGCATTTGACAGTTTGCCTTTTTGGGTAAAATTTAACCTCACTGAATGAACACTTGGTTATGCTGTCTCCTCTGCCTGCTTCTTGCCTTGTCATTCTTCCAGCTTCTGTGGTCGGGAGCAGCTTTTCAACTGCATATATGTGAGTTCTATTCACAGATTATCATCTCTTCTTGACAATTTTCTCAGCTGTGGTTCCCTGCCCCAGTAGGGAGTCTTTAACCTTGTTCCTGTCTGTGCCTTAGTCTGATTACCTGTTGTATCCTCAGCCTGTTTATCTTGTTCTCAACTTTAGTCTCAATAAAATACATTGTTTACCGGATTCCAGCTCTGATTTGCTGGCTCTGACAGCTGACTCACTGGGCAGCTGACACCTAGACATTACTGCAGAACCTTGCAGCCCGCCTTCCCTCACCCTACACATGTTCGGTCCAGACAGCCTCCTGATTATCCTATGCTTCTCTCTAGCCTCACACTTCAAAGAGCTAACATCAAAGTTGTCTGGTATTTGTGTCCAAGAAACTCTACCAGAGTTACCTTACAATTACTTCCACACACATTTCATGCTTTATCTATTTTTTGCGGTTCCATCATCAGAGAACACATCCGATAGTTTTCCCCATCTCTGTGCCTTCATTTATTTGCATTTATTCTTCTGCATAACATTTAATGTCTAGTTGTTTTCTCCTTGTTTTTCTCCACCCTTCTCAACTGATGGTTATTTTGCTTCCTAAATACTTCCGGAAATTATTTCTCCTCTACAGCCCTATTTACTATTCTCACCATTCAGGTCCTTACCATTTCTCATTTGGGTTGTTTCAGAGGCTCCTTGCTAGTGTTCCTGGCCTCAGCTTTACTCCTATGAATGCCATATTCCAACCAGGTGCCAGATTAATCTTTCTAAATGGTTTACCTGACCTTATTAATATTTTTAAACATCTTTCAAAGGCATCTTACTATTTGCAGGAAAAAAAAATAGGAGATAGTCTTAAGTTACAGTGACCTTACAATTTATTGTTCAAATTAGGACATTTGAGTAAAAGGGAATATTATTTCTAGTTGTGTCAGTGCAAACAAAATCTGGTCCAATGGAAATATATGGTTGCTTAGGTTAAGATGCTTTCTATAGTCTGTTATCTGACTTCTGCTCCAGTCTCAACTTTTCTGATCCCAATCTCAAAATTTGCATTCAGGTTCTATATCTGCCTCTATTATTCCTCATCTCAAAGTCTTTTCATGCTGTCTCATCTGTCTGGACTACTGCCCATCACCCATCCTTTACTTGGTTAATGCCTACTTGTTCTTTACTACTCAGTTTAGGGGCCACCTCCTCTAGGAATCTTTCCTTGATTCCCTCAGGGTATGGTCTCAAATTATATATATATATATATATGTGTATATATATATATATATATCTTCCAGAGTGCTTATTATATTGCTGTCTATTTTTTTTTGCCCATTTATTCTGCTAAACTTTAAGGAAACTTAAGGAAAGATAATTTTTTAATAAAGATACTTTTATTTTTTATGTCTGCAAACAGAATAAAAATTAGTAGTAATAACAGAGGTAGTAGTAGTAGTAGTAGTAGTAGTATTTATGGATATATATGTAATACTTACTGATATGAAAAAATACCATACTTGAAGTCAGGAAACTTACAGCCTTTTGGAGAGACAGATAGATAATAAAGCAGTATATATTAATAGAATATTCTAAAGAAATCAGGGAAGGCTTAAGAAAATAGCTGGAATCTGGACCTTACCTTGAGGTTGAGCAGGAGTTGGTAGGTGGAATAAGTAGAGGAAGGCATCAATCCATGCGTCCTTTACTCAAAGGATGATAAGGAACTTCACTTGACCAAATCATCAGAATCAATCATGGTCATCAATGAGGTTAAACTCTTCAGATTTTATTCTATGTCAATTTTCTGAAAATTAATGAATAAGAATGCCCTCTCTCCCCCCAAGAGCAATTTGCTTAAAAACAAACAAACAAACCAAAAAAACCACTTGTCAAATATTTCAATGGGAGGAAAGACTGAGTCACAAAAAACTTGTTGGAACTTGGGAATATTATATGTACTACATTTCCTGTCTTAAGGGTTAGGGAAAAGAGAGGAGTTGCAGGGAATGGATACCATTTTTTCCTATATGTCCTTTTATATCCATCATGTGCACAGAAAAACACATACACACTTAGATTCCTGCATATTAAAATCAAACTTGGCTTGTCAATATACCAGATGGAAGTTTGGTCTGCACATGATTATTCACATGTCTAAGACAACTTAAAATTTCATTGTGCATATAGAATATTGAGCATATTATGTGTTTAGATATCTGATACATGGAACGTGTTTTTGTTTTTCTCTGTTGTGATGTTTTTTGAATCAGTACAAATTATACACCACTGGCACCTAAAAACAACTATCCTAATTGCTCTGTCTTTTAAAATTGTAGGATTTATATACTATAAATAAATAGAGAACACGAAGTTTTATCAATTTGGTGGAAATTTGCAGAATCACGCAATAGGAAAGACACAGACTAGATTTAAAATGTGTTAAAAGAAAGAAATTCATCACCATTTATAAAACCTTGACATTTGTGACATGCACAACTCTTGAAATAGAAAAATAGAAAAAATAGACACAAAAGTATCTATCCAAAAATACTGCACTGAACTTTTAACATGAATTGGCACAAGCATGACATTTTATAAATATTTTTAAAAGTTTGTAAAAATATTTTTGAGGCATAAATATTTTGGTTATCTGGCTTTTGTGAATTGAGTCTGCATCCAGATAATATGTATTTATTTCTATTTTTTATTACAGCAAAAAGCAATAGTTTGTGCATAGTAGATGATCACAGAAGTTTTTTAAAATTTTGTTTAGTCTATTACCTTATTAATTACATGAAAATAAAATATTTTCCTATTTCAAATATTCTGCCAACTCTTCTGTTAGTTTTTGGAAGAACAAATATGCAGGACTCCTGGTTAATACATTGAGGGAGCAAATAATATTGTAGAAATTTATGATATTTTTCTAAGACAAAGGAAACCAATTAATACAATGGCTTCAATAAAAATGTAGAGAGTCATCTATTTGTTTATACTATTACCAAGCAACTGGTTGCTACCATATTTGTAAGGTCATTAGATTGTGTAAGCATATTATGTTTTAAAGATCTGGTCTCACATCATTTGTAGATTTCAGTTGTAGTATCTTTCAGATTTTTGATGGACGTTAATAAAAAAAAAATAGGTAAAAGATTTGACCAGTTATTTCACCAAATAACATATTTGGATGACAATAAGCATATGAAAAGATGCTGAGAATCATTAGTCATTAAGAGAGTGCAAATGAAAGCCACAATGAGATATCATTTCACACCTAATACAATGTCAAAAATTAAAAATAATTACTATATCAAGAGTTTGCAAAAATGTAGAGAAACTGGAACTCTTGTACATGGTTGATGGAATGTAAAATTGTACAACCACTTTGGAAAACAATTTGATAGTTTGTTACAACTTTAAACATACATGTACCCTAAGATGTGGCCTTTTCACTACTAGGTATTTACCTAGAAAAATAAAAATGTATGTACATAGAAATACTTGTACACAAATATTCATAGAAGTTTTATTTCTAACTGAAAACTACTCAAATGTTTATCAGCAGTGAATGAATTTTTTAAAATGTGGTAAACCCACATAATGGACAATTATCTAGCAATTAAAAAATCAGCTATTTATATTCAAAATCAGACACATAGATCAATGGAACAAAATAGAGAGCTCAGAAATGAACCCACATTTATACGGGCAATTAATCTACAACAAAGGAGGCAAAAATATATTGATACAATGGGGAAAAGACAGCCTCTTCAATACATGGTGTTGGGAAAACTGGACAGCTTCAGGAAAAAAAAACAAAACTGGACTACTCACTCATACCATGAACAAAAATAAATTCAAAATGAATTAAAGACTAAAATGTAAGACCTGA
The DNA here is from genome assembly GCF_002837175.3 of Physeter macrocephalus. NCBI lineage: Eukaryota > Metazoa > Chordata > Mammalia > Artiodactyla > Physeteridae > Physeter > Physeter macrocephalus. The sequence goes on along the minus strand of NC_041219.1, from coordinate 66,042,693 downwards.
ACATAAAACCTCCAGAAGAAAACATAGGCAGTATGCCCTTTGACATTGGTCTTAGTATATTTTTTTGGCTATGTCTCTTCAGGCAAGGGGAACAAAAGCAAAAATAAACAAATGGGACTACATCAAACTAAAAAGCTTTTGCACAGTGAAGGAAACTATCAATAAAATGAAAAAGCAACTTACTTAATGAGAGAAGATATTTGTAAACGATATATCCAATTCGGGTTTAATATCCAAAATATATAATAAGAACTCATACAACTCATCATCAAAAAACCAACCAACCAATTAAAAAATGAGCAAAGGACCTGAATAGATACATTTTTCCAAAGAATACATATAGATGGCCAACAGGCACATGAAAAGATGCTCAACATCACTAATCATCAGGGGAATACATATCAAAACCACAGTGAGATATCATCTCATGCCTGTCAGAATGGCTATTATCAAAAAGACAACAAATAGGTAGCACTGGTGAGTATGTGAAGAAAAGGGAACACTCATGCACTCTTAGTGGCAATGTAAATTGGTGCAGCCACTATGGAAAACAGTACAGAGATTTCTCAAAAAATTAAAAATAGAACTACCATGTGATCCAGAAATTCTACTCCTGGGTATTTATTCAAAGAAAATGAAAATACCAATTCAAAAAGATATATGCGTTCCTGTGTTCATTGCAGCATTATTTACAATAGCTAAGATATGGAAGCAACCTAAGTGTCCACCGATAGATGAATGGATAAAGAAGATGTGGCATATATACAGTGGAATATTCCTCAGCCATAAAAAAGAATGAAATTTTGCCATTTGTGACAACATGGATGAACTTGGAGGGCATTATGCTAAGTGAAATAAGTCAGACAGAGAGAGACAAATATTTTATGATTTCACTTGTATGTGGAATCTGAAAAACAAAACAAACAAAACAAAAACAGATTCATAGATACAGAGAATAGACAGGTGGTTGCCAGAGGGAAGTGGGGGTGGAGGAGGAAAGAAATAGGTGAGAGATATTAAGAGGTACAAGCTTGTTGCTGCAAAATAAATGAGTCATGGATATGAAAAGTAGTATGGGGAATATAATCAATAACTATGTAATATCTTAGTACGGTGACAGACCTTAACTAGACTTATTGTGGTGATCATTTTGAAATGTATAACTGTATCAAATCACTCACTATGCTGTGTAACAGAAACTAACATAGTGTTGTAGGTCAATTATACTTCAAAAATGAACAAACAAACTCATAGAAAAAGAGGTCAGATTTGTGGTTACTAGAAGTGGTGGAAGAATGGGGTGGGGAGTTGGGGAATTAGATGAAGACAGTCAGAAAAACTTCAAAAAACAAACAAAAATTTACTATTTAAATATACTACATAGGTAAATAGCAAAATAATTATGTTGAGTAAAATAAGTCATGAAAAAGAGTACGTGTTGCATAATTCCACTTATGCAAAATTCTAGAAAAAGAAAACTAGACTATAGTGACAGAAGGCTTATCTGTGGTTGCTTGGGAGTGGAGGGGTGGGGTTAGGAAGCAGTGAGAAGGGAGAATTATAATGGGGCAACCTGGAGGATGATAGACGTTTCATTATCTTGGCAGTGCTAATTGTTTCAAGGGGATATACATATGTCAAAACTTATCAAAATATACACCCTAAATATGTGCAGTTTATTTTATGTTACTTGCAGAGGGGTATGGGTCAAAGGGATTGAAGGAAAACAGCAGCCTGCCAGAGACTGGGTAATCCATGAGCTATGGTGCAAATGACCTTTCTCCCTTTTGCTGTCCTTTTACATCTGACTACAAACAGAAGACAGTATTGGTGTATTAGTGGGAAGACAACACATTTGGGGATATAGAAGAACTCCTACTGCAAATATTAAGGCATCTGCAGACATCCTTCATTTGCAAAAGTGAAAGCCTGGCTCACAGTGAAGAAACTTCAGATGACTTGCCTCATTTTCTGCTAACATTGCTTGCCTTCAAGAGACTCAGAAGTCCACTGTTTAAATAAAAAGAATGCCCAGAACTTAGTAGTAGTTGCCTGTGATCAATTTTATTTCTTATAAACAATCATTAGATAAACAAATACATATTACAGGTACAGATTTATGATTACTTAGGCAATCTGCATAAAGATAATTCTTTTGTCTGATTCACCAGCATAAAAGAATAAATTCTGTTCTGTTTCCACAATAGAATTCCGCTTTGCATAGAGGTCACTTAATTTTAACCTTTATAATGTGACAGGATGGGTTGTTAAAACAAAGAACAATGAGGGAATTTCCTGGCAGTGCAGTGGTTAGGACTCTGCGCTTTCACTGCTGAGGGCCCCGGTTAGATCCCTGGTCAGGGAACCAAGATCCCCACTAGCTGTGTGGCATGGCCAAAAAACAATGAAAACATGTTACCCAAAAGTAGCTTTTAGGTCTATAGATTGCCTTAAGCCAGGTTAATGAGTTCAAATGATGTAAACACGTAAACATGTCTTACTTGATATAAAGTTTTAGAATTTTCTCAAAGCACAGTTGTATACACTTATATACAAACTGATTGGCGCATAAGGTAACACAATCTCTTCCAATCTTATGTAATTACAAACTATGGACAACCTCTTTTTCAATAAAATCTGCTTTCCAGATTTGTGCTTAAACCTTTTACTTATTTTATCAGTGATGTTGAATATCCAAATACTTAGTTTTTACCTATATGGTCTTTGTTCACTGTAGTCTCAAACTTCTTATCTGGATACTTTGGGTAACTAATACACAGAGCCCAAGGATAGTTAAAGCATAAGTCTGAGATTTGTAAATCTAACTTCTTTCCTTTTCCTGTCACAACTGAAGGTAACCTTGAAGAAATCACTTAATCTCTTTTTGTGCCTCCATCGTTTCACTATAAAACTTGGATAATGATACTTATCTCACTGGATAAGAAGGAGATGTTAATGTTTGTAAAGCCCTGGAGATCTTTAGATAAAGTAAACTAGCACAGAATTGCTAACATAAATAAATCACTATTGTTATATTCCTTCCTCTAACAATTTCAAGATAAATCTATATCTATAGATATGTAGATATATAAAATATATAAATGTATATATAAGTGGATCATTACAAGTACTTCATCCATGTTACTTTATTTAAATTAATCACTGGTAAATGTGATATACTAGCTGTAGAAGGAGTAATACATATCAGTTGCTCCATTAAAATTAATAAACTTCTTTTTTACCTGCCATTCTTTACAGATGAGATTCTCATATACAATAAATACACTTTTATAGAATACACCTTAGCACCTGGCTTACATAGATCTAGGGAATCACAACTCTGAATTGTTTTTTATTTCTTAATTTCTAGTATCTACAAATTAATGAAATATTAATTATTGAAATAAATAAGCATCCAGAACCTTTGCACTATATGTTTTATATTTTCTCAAAATATCCATTAATTTTACTCAGGTGACTTCATCTATTTCAAAAAGGAGGAGAGCAGACTGTTAGGAAAAGAACTTTAGGAGATGCAATGATAAACTGGACAAAGTTCCCTACTCAAGGATCCTATACTTTAATAAAATACATAACTACCTCCAATACAGACCATGAGAAGATGTGATGATCTACTACAAACTAAATATGAGGAAAGCATAGGACTGACTCATTCTGGCTGGTGTATCTGAGAATGCTTTATGACAAAGAATGAAATTAACATGGGCCTAGAAGTATAGGTGCTTAGGATGGCATTGGGAGGAGAAAAGGGCAGGAGGTCCAAAGAAGCAAGTCTTTTCAGATATGACACTTCGGAGTATGGTGTCAATGGGGATGACTGGGTTCAAGAACAGCAGAAGCCGGGTAGCGGCACGTAATTGTCAGACCTAAGGTGGATGCAATTACTGTAATGAGCAACAAGACTGGAACGGCCAGCAGGGGGCACTGATACATAGAATATACGATAAGGGGGAATAAACCATTAAGTTATTAGACCTAAGAAAGATGAGCAGCCAGTGAGGTCATTATTTGACTAAACATCAAAAACAATAAACAGCTGGTGAGCAGAAGACTGATGTTAGTCACCACAGTGGAAAATCATAATCCAGTTTCCTTACTTGCAATAGGTCTTCCAAGGTCTATTAGATATAAATCAGGAGCTTAAGCAATACCAAGGAAGCTAAAACACCACGATAGCCCTCCATTAGTGAGGAGGAACACACAGGTCAGGTGATAAATGCATTCCTTCCCTAAGTTTGCCTCACAGTGGATCCAATGGATAAGAGTACCAACGAGTGGTCATTTTTCCAGTCATGGGTACATAATAAGGATAAAAACACTTAGCAGCTGATAAAACTTTCACACTGGCTTCCTGTGGAGTAAGAACCGAGACTTTACTGTAGGGAAGTTGAAGAGGATGCCTTTGAAACTGTATACACATCCCTGGCTCAGTTAGAAAATAAGAAGCAATACAATTATCTCAAGTTGAATGGCAGGAATTAGTGCTATTTTCAAAGACTTAAAGGATTTAGGTGTGGTAGTCTTACCATATCACAGTTCAATTCATCAAAATACCCTCTGGATTAGCAAATGGTAGAAGACTCTGTTAAGGTAACCAAATAATAGTCCCCTTCACAGCTGATATGCTGAATATGGATTTGGTACAAGAACAAATCAACAAAGCCTCTGGCACTCATATGCAGCTATTGATCTGGTGAATGCATTCTTTTTGTCCTTATGGAGAAAGAGGAACAGAATAATTTGTGTTCCTTTGGAATGGACAGCAATACATCTTCATTGTTTTATGCTATAGCTTGAATTATTTTCTTGCTCTTTGCCACAATATAGTCCAAAGAAAACTTGATCATCTGGATATTCTATGAAATCTCAAATTGTTCTTTTATATTGGTGACACATTTTAATTATATTTGGGAAGCAGGGGATGGAAAGAACTATGACAAAGTAGGAGACATGAGCATGAGAGGATACAAAATTCATCCTACAGAGACGCAGTGGACTACTTTATTAGTGAATATTGTAGAGGTACAATGATCTAATATATCCCATCCAAGATAAAGAACAAGTCATTGCTCTTTGTAACTCCTGCCTCTCAGAAAGATGCACAGTGCTTGGTGGGCCTTTTAGGATATTGTAAACATTAGTAACATACTTAGAGACTCAAAAGACCCCTGGTATAGAGTAGGCTACAGAGCAAGAGAAAGCTCTGCACAAATTCAAGCTTTAGAACAAATGATATGTGATAAAATGAGAATACTAGATGTCATTTCTGGCAAGTCCCCAGGAAAAGGCTAAGAATGTAGCAACAGAGAACCGTAGGTTGCTGGTCTAAGACCTTGTCTTCTGCAGCACAGGACTGTTTATCTTTCAAAATGCAGCTTTGACATGCAACTGGGTGCTTACAGAGAGACATATACGTGCATCTATCAAAAGAGACAGACATGTGGAGCCTCAAGAGCCTTTGAAAGAGCTAAGTAATGCTTTTTAGTAAACAGTGGCTTAGGACAGCTGGAGTTCAGAGAGGTCTGGCTCAAAATTTTAAAACTGAGAATCATGAATAAATGTATGTTTAGTATATGAAGTTCTGTGTGAATTTAGGTGGATGAGATTGACTATAGAGGAAGTATAGAGTAGAAGAGAAGATGACCTTGGAGATGATCTATTAATGTCTTCTCCAATCACGCTTTCCAATCACCCTCAGTAACCTGATACATAGTAACCTGTATCAGGTTACTGAGTCTCAATGTGTTTTTCAAGTTTATTTGATGTAAGTTTTGCTGCTGTGGATGATGATGACAAAGGGAAGTATTATGATAATCATAAAACAAATAACAGCAGCTAACATATATGGCATGTTTACTGTTTATAAAAGATGAACAAGATATTTATATGTATGAGCTAAGTATTTTCATTCTATTCCCATTTCACAAATAGAAAAACAAAATCACAGTGAGGTTAAGTGTTTTTCCATGATCACATATTAGAAAGTGCTCAAGTGCAGATGCAAATCCAAGCACTCACCCCCAGAAACTTTGTCATTAATCACTCTACTGTTCTAAGAGAAAATACACTCTTTTTAGGTATACATGAATCATTTACCAGGTAAGACAATATTCTAAGTCATAAGAAAAGTCTTCCATCCAAGGACTAACCAGGCCTGACCCTGCTTAGCTTCTGAGATCAGATGAGATCGGGTGCGTTCAGGGTGGTATGGCCATAGACAACTTCTTATACTTTAGTTTCCTCTTCATTGGAATGAATATAGGAATAGTAATAATATTAGCTAACATTCATTGAAATCTTGCTATGTGTCATGTCCTGTTTGAGAAAAAAAATATATATATATATATAATTCTTACAACAACTGTAGGAAGAAACTACAATTATTTTGTTCGTCTGAAAATCCTATTTGGCAAATGAGGAAACTGAGACAGAGCACGGTTGTGTAAATTTCTCACGAACATTCATTTAGTAAGTGTAGTTGGGATTCATAATCTGATAGCCTAACTCCAGGGTCTGTATTTTAACGATGAAGAAAAAAACTAAACTTTGTTCTGATAAAAGTTACTAAAATTGGCGAATTATTTTAATGCATCGTAGCCTACCAAAATCTGCTTAATACTTTGCTTCTCCTCTAACATTTCCTATCTTAGTAAATAATATTAACATACTTCTAACTGTGTAATCCCAAAATCTGGAAATCATTTTTGTCACCTCCTGCTCCCTCTTTCTCCATAACTCTCCCACCACCATATCCTATTAATTTTAACTAACTTAGGACCATGTTCTCTGCTTCTACATGGACATTCATTTAGACAAAATTACCATCATCTCCCACCTATACTACTGCAATCTATTCTTAACAGTTCATCTTATGTGCACTATTTTTCCCTCTTCTAATCCCTGCCTTAGTTCCCAAAGTCAGAGTGATCTTTTAAAAACGCAAATATCATCATGGCAGTTGTTATCTGACAGTAGTGTTCTGGTCCTTTACCATTAATTAGGAGAGAGAATATACACGTATATTATAGAACAACGTGAATGCAAATGTTGATGTTGCTAGAAAAAAGGAGAAGTTCTCAAGGTAAGCTTGGTTGTGAGGAAGAATATTGAAATATATTTAAGCTGAGTTTTACTTCTTAATTTGCGACCAACTAGCTATGTGACCCTGGACAAATCACTAAATCCCTCCAGTTTGCTCATCTCTAAAGTGTGGGCTTAAATGAGATAATTTCTTAAATACAATATTACTCTGAAATCATCTGATTATATTTTAAAATAGAGAATAATGCAACTTTGCTTCTATAACAAAGCACAGGATTGTAACTGTATTTTACACAAATGAACTAATCATTTGTCTTATGGAGATAAGCAAACCTCACATGCTTATGGGGATAGACATATTGTCTGAATGGCAGTTTGTTAGATGTTGAAAAGCCAAATGAATAGGTTCAAAACCAGAATCAGAAGAACATCTTTTCAGGACTTTCCTGGCTGTCCAGTGGTTAAGACTCTGCACTTCCACTGCAGGGGACATAAGTTCAGTCCCTGGTCAGGGAACTAAGATCCTGCATGCCACGAGGCAAGGCCAAAAAAATTTAAAAATACAAAAAAACCCTCAGCCTTTCAACTTAAATAAGACCAGAATTCAAAAAGTAGCTTAATTTTAAAAAAAAATCATTCCTTGAGAGATCACCACTCTCCTTTTGTCCCAATTTTGTTCCTTGCTGACATTTACAAGGGTAAATGTTCTTTTTTTTTTCTTTCTCTCCTTCAAATAAACGGTGGTGACAACAACAAATATGGGTATTTTTATATGTGATTTAGAGGATGGTAGTCAATTGGATATTTGCTCCTGACCCTGTCTCCAATAAAATTAAATTGATGTCATTGACAAGTAGTAGTATTTGATGGATGTGTTTATCAAAATGGTGAGGAATTACTGTGGATGGCTCCTGGGAACGTAAGTAGAAGAGATGGGACAAAACTGAGCCACTGAAATTACAGCCTGGACATAAGGACAATTGCCCTAACAGTGCTTTGACCTCTTTGGGGAAATTGCAAAAGATCTATTTTTTTTTCAGTACATTCAAAACTTATAAGATATCTGGCAACAGAAGTCTGAAGTTCAGACTTCTGAATTTCCCCTCATATTTGCTGCTTCTCTATTGGAAGAGAGTTATAATTCTGAAACTAATTTTCTACAAAAAACCTTGTTTTTGGCTTTGATGCTTTTAGACCTATATTTAGTGTGTCAAATTTTTTTTGCTTGCTTACTTCTTTATGCAATTTTCCTTGACTCCATTTACTCAATTGCTTATTTAATATTCAATTCTTCAAAAAGTATGGAGAAAATATGTTCACTAGATACATTTCTATAATGTCTTAATTTGACTATTACAACTTACTCTATCACTGGTCTTTTTTATTTTTACATATTACTAGCAGTCACTACAACCCATGTCCAAGCTATTATTATGCTCTTAGTCATAATAGACATAATAATGCTCCCAACCCCAAAACAAAGATGTCCACATCCTAATCCCAGGAACCTGTGAATATTTTACCTTATATGGAAAAGGAATTTTGTAGATATGATTAAGACTAAAGACCTTGATATGGGGAGATTGTTCTGGATTATCTCATTTGCCCAATCTAATCACAGAAATCTTTAAACGCAGAGAAACTTTCTTGGCTAGGGACAGAGAGAGACAGGTCAGAGAGATGAGATATTGCTCACTTTGAAGATGGATGAAGGGGTCCATAAGCTACAGAATGCACGCAGCCTCTAGAGGCTGGAACAGACAAGGTAACAGATTCTCCCCTAGAGTTTACAGAAAGGAATGCAGACTTGTCTTGATTTTAGCCCAGTGACACTCATGTCAGACTTCTACCCTATAGAGCTGCAAGATGATAAATTTTTAATGTTTTAAGCTACTAAGTTTGTGGTAATTTGTTATGGCAGCAATTAGAATCTAATAGAATATTAGTTCCTCATTGAACCATTTTATCCTTTTGATCTGCTATCTATGAAGACATCCCAAAATTTTTCCATTCATTTTTCATTCACTTTTTTCCTACATATATATAATATATATATTATATATATTCCTATACATAGGAGTATATATATGATATATAAATAATATACATACATATTTTTAGTGGCTACATATATCTAGCATTGTGTTAGGTATAGGAACTGTGAAAACAAATAAGATATATTAAAAAGCTTACAGTCAAGTATGTTATTAATAATAAAGCCCACAGTCAAAGATGTGATTAATAATAAAGCGATTTAGTGAGATATATATATACACACACACACACACACACACACACACATATAATGCAGTTGCTACTATCAGAATTCAGAAGAAGTAATTGATTTTACACAGGGGTGAAGTGATAGAAGTGGTATAAAAGGAAACTTCGAAGAAATGAAATTTAAAGGCTGAGTAGTTTCCACCAGATAGAAAAGTGAGAAGATATGATTCAAATCTAAGTAGAACTAGATGATATATGCAAGAGATGTGTACAGCTGGGTATAATTGCTAAAATAAAATTTGTTGCTTAGCTTTTTTATTTCTATTAGAATGCAACTTGCTTATTAGAATGCATACTAGTATGAGAAAAGTTTTGTTTACTACTTCATCCCCAGCACCTAGAACGGTGCTAGCACATTGTTGGCCTACAAACAAGGTTGAAAACCCTATGTTGTATGAGCGAATGCCTTTCTTCTTTAAAGTGATTTAAAGAAATTTATTTAAATACAGAAATATTTTATATGTAGCTTAACAGATTTGAAAAATTCACTTAGATTTGCATTCCACAGTAACTTGAGGATACTATAGAGTCCAATGTGACAAACTTTGCTAATACCTGGTACATAGGAAATAAAACTTGAAAAATTTGAAAGCTTATATACCAGTAGATATGACAGTAAAGACATTTCATGGGCCCTACTGTCACGTCTTAGTATATGACAACTTTATTTCAATTTTTTACATACTGATTTCATCTTTAAATAATGTCTATTTTCAACAGTACAAATAATACAGAATGAAATTTTTACCAAGACTGTGGTATCTATCACCAAGTTTAATATACTTAAAATTTTTCAAAGCATCTGATTTTAGATGATCTAAAATGTGAAGATACACTCTGCAACCACTCCAACTTTATTATAAGTAGGAAAAGATGTTCAGCAATATAAATTAATGAACTCTACTTTTTATTACATTGATTAAGTATTTTAAACCTTTTAATAGATAATTTTAAAATATTCTTTAATTTTAGTTTATTGTAAAAATGTGTATTTGTCTAAATTTATCCGTTGCATTGAATATTTTAAAATATTTTTCTAAGCTTATTTCTTTATTTAAATAAAAGAAAAAATTCAAGCATCATTTCATGTTCAAGAGTTTATTTCTTATAGCTCGTATGATATTTCAGCTTTTGTTCACAACTGAACACTCATATTAGGGGCAGAAACCAAATCATCCAAAGGCAATTTTTCTAAAATTTCAATTTCAGTTGGAGAACAAAAATGTGAAAGGATATGATTTGAGGAAATCAGCAATACTCTGCTTTTAAACACTAGAATCTGTGTAAGGGGATACGGATCTTCTCACTTAAGGTGGTTTTCATTGAAGTTACTAGCTCAAGGTGTAGCTGCAGTTATTAAGGTGTTTTGGATACACTGAGTTGATGGGACATTTTATTTTGGTATGTAGAATAATAAATTTTATGAAGAGGAGAAAAAGCTCAGTCTTCTAATCAGGGGGCAGATTATTACTTCCTTATGAATGAGTTATTAAAAAAGAAGAAAGAAATATAAAGATATTTGTGTTCTCAAAAAATTAAACAGCCCTCTCTTCTTTTCTATAGAAACAGAAGGACTGAGTGCAAGATGGTTATAAGATATATTTAGTCTTTTTTTTTTTTTGGTAGCACCAATAACGACTAAAGCTGAGACTGAGGAGTATGGTTGGTCTAAATGATAAATAATTGAGGTCTTGATGCCAAAAGCTTGACATTTGAAGACCAACTGCCCAACTGATAAAAAAAAAAGTGATTAACTACATACTAATATAAAGGAACAAACTTATAAAGGATATTTTTAATGCTGCCTAATTTTATTGTAATGAATCAGTTCTTTTAAAAGTTATTTAAGCCAGAGAAAGACAAATATCATATGATATTGCTTATATGTGGAATCTGAAAAAAATGATACAAATGAATTTATTTACAAAACAGAAAGAGACACACAGACATAGAAAACAAACTTATGGTTACCAAAGAGGAAAGGGTGGTGGTGGGAGGGATAAATTAGGAGGTTGGGATTAACATATACACACAACTATATATAAAATAGATAACCAACAAGGGCCTACTGTGTAGCAGAAAGAACTATACTCAGTATTTTGTAATAATCTATAAGGGAAAAGAATCAGAGTCCTATGTAAAGCTGCGTAGGTAAAACTCTGACCTCTCGGAGTTCATAATCTAAAATAAATAATAAATATTCAAAACTACTTATAAATGAAGGTGTGAACATAAAATTGAAAATGTTCCAAAACAACATAGCTTAACAGAATCATTCTGGACTTTATTCCTGGGAATTCCCTGGTCATGAAAACTAGGAAATTTAAACACTCCATTTGCCTATTTTTTAGTTGCTTTTGGCAAAAACAAAAATAAAAACAAACAAAAAAAGCCCTAACTCATAAACTACTCCAATTTCCTACATTTTTCTGGTATTACAGCCAAGTGATACAATTATTACTTATTTTGTGCTAGGCACAGTTCTAAGCAGTTTACATGTACTTATTTGTTTAATTCTCCCACCAAATCCTCATCAGGAGATTTTATTGTCTCCATTCTAAAGATTTGGAAAATGAGGGGTAGAGAGAGACAGAACGAAGATGATATTATCTTCTTTCACCTACAGTATAGCACAGGGAACTATACTCAGTATTTTGTAATAATCTATAAGGGAAAAGAATCTGAAAAGGAATATATATTAACATGTATATGTGTATATATATATATATATCAGAATCACTGTGCTGTACGCCTGAAACTAACAGAATATTGTAAATCAACTGTACTTCAATAAAAATAATTAAATTAAATTTAAAAAATTATCTAAACGTGTAGATTTGCATTTAAGTCTATGTGATTGGAACCTGACCAGAGTGACTTAAACAAGTAACCAGTTTGATGGTAATAAGTTCCTGAAATCAGCTGATATTGTGCTTCTAGTGTTGAAAGATCTAGGCATATTTCTTACTGGTCTGCTATTTTTTTTTTAAGTTTTTTAAAGCTATTTTTCCCAGTGTTACTGAGAAATAATTGACATATATCTCTATTTAATTTTAAGGTGTACAGCATGATTGCTTGATTGATTGACATGTATTCTGAAATAATTACCACAATAGGTTCAGCTCACATCCATCATCTCCTATAGGTACAGTAAAAAGAAAAGAGAGAAGAAAAGGAAAAGGAGAAATCTTGTGATGAGAACTCTTTAAGATTCACTGTTAACTCTTGTATACCGTACAACAATGTTAACTGCGGTCATCATGTTGTATGTTAGAGCCCTAGTACTTCTTTATCTTATAACTGGAAGTCTGTACCTTTTGACCACTTTCCTCCAATTCTCCCTCCCCGTGATCCGCTGACTTTAATACATGGCTATCATCTTAATGCTTATAGCAAGAGGTTTACCAAAGCTCTGGGCACTACGCCCATGTTTTATGTTTAAAAAAATGGGGGTATGAGCAAACGGGTAAAACACATGTCTCTTGAATCTCTGAACTTTTTATCAGGATAGAAAGCAGTGGATTTTTATAGTTCTAAGGGTGTCTGGGGAGACAGTGTCTATAATCATGTGTGTTGCTATCCACCCGAAATTGGGATTCTGCTGGCAAGAAAAAGTAGGTATCAGACAAGAAATTAGCAGCATCTCCTATTTTGTCTTTAAAGTTTTTGATTGTCTAATGTTGCTCATCAAATTATTGTAATTAATAATGTATTTAGCAAAAATAATCAGCATGACCTGAATAAACAGCACAATTAAATTTCTGGAGAAAAAGACTATACCTCATAGTTTGGACTACAGTACTATCAGGATGATCTGGTGTCTATAAATTATTATTACAGTTTTATTTTTTAAGGCAATTAAGAATGATCTTAAAAGGAACTCTTCTAGGTCCATCCGCTTCACTACAAATAACTCAATTTCATTTATTTTTATGGCTTAGTAATATTCCATTGTATATATGTGCCACATCTTCTTTATCCATTCATCTGTCGATGGACACTTAGGTTGCTTCCATGTCCTGGCTATTGTAAGTAGAGCTGCAATGAACATTGTGGTACATGACACTTTTTGAATTTTGGTTTTCTCAGGGTATATGCCCAGTAGTGAGATTGCTGGGTGGATGGACCTCGAGTCTGTCATACAGAGTGAAGTAAGTCAGAAAGAGAAAAACAAATACTGTATGCTAACACATATATATGGAATCTAAAAAAAAAAATGGTAATGAAGAACCTACGGGCAGGACAGGAATAAAGACACAGACGTGGACAATGGACTTGAGGACCTGGGGAGGGGGATGGGTAGGCTGAGACGAAGTGAGAGAGTGGCATGGACTTATATATACTATCAAATATAAGATAGATTGCTAGTGGGAAACAGCTGCATAGCACAGGGAGATCAGTTTGGTGCTTTGTGACCACCTGGAGGGATGGGATAGGGAGGGTGGGAGGGATACACAAGAGGGAGGAGATATGGGAACATATGTATATGTATAGCTGATTCACTTTGTTATAAAGCAGAAACTAACACACCATTTGTAAAGCAATTATACTCCAATAAAGATGTTAAAAAAGAAGAAACAAACAAACAAAAAACTCTTCTAATAATTAAAATGTTTACTGTACCATTCTTTTGGCCAATCAGATACAAGAAAGACAAATAACAGCTATGGGTTCTGGGAGGAGAGAGGCAACATTTTTATTAGCATGAATATGATTGCTTGTCTAGAACACTTAAGAGAATCAGCTGACACATGCTAATGGAGTAATATAGTGAGATCAAAATTTTTAAATTCAGTAGTTTTTCTATATATCAAAATAATCAGAAAGAAAGTATAAGGGGGAAAGCTGTGTGCAATAAAAATGTAAACTAAGTAGGAAAATAATAAATCACCTTCACAAGAATTAATGAGAAGTTAATGAAGGCATATGCTTCAGGTTTTTTTTTTTTTTTTTTTTTTTTGTGGTATGCGGGCCTCCCCCTGCTGCGGCCTCTCCCGTTGCGGAGCACAGGCTCCGGACGCGCAGGCTCAGCGGCCATGGCTCACGGGCCCAGCCGCTCCGCGGAATGTGGGATCCTCCCAGACCGGGCCGCAAACCCGGTTCCCCTGAATCGGCAGGCGGACGCGCAACCACTGCGCCACCAGGGAAGCCCTATGCTTCAGTTTATTTAGAGGTATATGAGAAGTCCTGGAAAATGGAGCAAGATACTTTTTTGTTCTTAAAATGGAGGACTGGATGTTTATAAACATGTTGATGCTTCCAGAATTATATCATATATTTCATATAATTTCAAAATACACCATGTGTATTGAAAATTTATCTGTTAAGTATGATGTTAAAAGAGCTAGGGTCATTTTGAAAATAGAGAAATGAGTATAGCCATCCAGGATATAATAGTCTTTTTAATGCACTGTATAAAAACATAGCTATAATAAATTGCCATTTACTTGGACCTAATACAGAACTTATTGTGTGATAAGTAAAGTGTCACGAATCAAAGGGTAAATATCTCTTGACTTATGAAAAATTGTATTAAAAACCTAGGATGCCATTATTATGAAAGTGTTAAATTTGACTTTAAAATTTTAAACTTTATATCCAGAAATTCATAACCAAAGTTTAGATTTAGCATCATAAAATTATGATGTAAAAGCAGTCAAAGGGAAAAATTTCCAATATATTTAAGTTTTTTGAGGCTATAAGGAGAAATCATTGACAAAGCTTTATTACATGTACCCTTATTATAAAATTATTTCTGAAAAAATGTATTTGTTTATTCTTAAAATATCATACTATTTAATAAATACAACTGTGAATTATTAATTTTTATATTTTTATTCATTTGTTACAGATATCTTTTTGAATGTTTATGTTATACAATTAGTTTAACTGAAATGATAAGGGTGAAGGAGATGGGGAATTTGATATTTCACTAAGGCCGTTTGAATTTGGGTGAGGAAGGCATATATATGCAAATAACTGTAGCGATTAATAGAGAATTAGGTAAGTAATAAAATTAAAATATTTGTGGTGGAGAATGAGTAATCAATAATTAACTTTATTTTCATATTTTTCTCTCTTACCCAGAAGTAGCCATCATTATTTTCAGAGCAGATGCTAATTTCATTTATTTACTAAAACCCCTGTGTATATAATAGATTTGAGGTTATGTATTATATACTATAAAATCAGTGAATCCAAATAAAAATAAATTCACTCAATTCTGTAATTCCTGAATTAAGAAATTAAAAAATCAAAATAAAATTAGAGAAACATGCGCAGGGCAGAATTGGAACTCCAAATGAAGAATAAAGTTGTGACCTTCACAGCTCAAATATGCATGTAGATTTAATTAATCAGAATCAGTAGTAAAATGGGATGAAGCAAACAAAAATCGCCTCATTACCCAGTTGTTTTTTTCATTTAAAATATGTAGTTGCTGCTGAATTTCTTTTGGTTTTTTTGGTTTAGAGTCACTTAAATTTCCTGGGCCGTTTCTTCCATTTTCAATTTTATAGCCTCAGATTAAAATTAATTACCTGGGTAACTTAATTCTGTCATTTAAAATGTATCCTTTATAACTCTTTATTAATACTATTATTTAATTAAAATGTTTAATAGAAATTGATTTTCCAAAGTTTGTGTATGTTTGTTTTGGTTTTGGTGGTTTTGACAGTAAGGGCAAAGAAATGCTATTAAGATAGGACATTTCATAATTCAGTAAAATAAAAGCCAATTATATTTATTTAAATCATATATTGTTCAAGTTACCATTTATATAATTACGTCTTGTTACACACACACACATAGAGGGGAAATTAGTTGTTTGGAGACTTTAACGATTTTTACTTCATTAATTTAGGGGGTGCTAGTAAGGTAGCAGAGCAGCAACTTGGATGGCATAAAACTAGCCAAATCAAGGAATATTAATGCTCAGAGTTTAGTAAAATTTTCAAGAAAAAAAAAGGAAATTTTGGCAACAGTACATAATCCACAAAGATTTTTTTTCATAATAGGAAGGTTCCCATTTAAAATGATTGATATCTATATATGATAATTTCTTTTGAGAGCAAGGACTCTCTTATTCACTATCATATTCCTAGGATGTAGTTGTGTAAGTGCCTAGAAAATGACTAGTGCTCAAGAACATATGAATGGGGACTTCCCTGGTAGCGCAGTGGTTAAGAATCCGCCTGCCAATTCAGGGTACAGGGGTTCGAGCCCTGGTCTGGGAAGATCCTACATGCCTCGGAGCAACTAAGCCCGTGAGCCACAACTACTGACCCTGCGTTCTAGACCCCAGGAGCCACAATTACTGAGCCTACATGCCTAGAGCCCGTGCTCCGCAACAAGAGAAGCCATGCAATAAGTCCGCGCACCTCAAGGAAGAGTAGCCCCGGCTCACCGCAACTAGAGAAAGCCCGCGCAGCCCGCGCAGCAATGAAGACCAAACGCAGCCAAAAACAAATAAATAAATTTAAAAAAATAGTTAACTAAAAAAAAGAAACGGAGCTAAAACCAATCCTTTTAAAAAAACCATATTAATGAGTAAATAAATGAAAGATACAAACAAATGTATAACTCAATTTAGTCAATGGATTAGAGAAATGGAAGAAATGGATAACCTTAATACATTAAATAAATTGATAACTTTTTAATGTGTCTGAAAGTTCTAAGCAGTATCAACCCGCTTTAAAATACCAGCCAATATTATTTCTTTAAAGAACAGAGCCTTAACAAATGCTGCAAGAGATAATCACTGACAGATAACTTCCTTTAGTTAATAAAGGAGCATATAGTTAACACAGAGCATAAAACTGGGTAGTGGGCCAAAGAATAATGTGTCTGTGATTTGAGTTCCCATTTGTTATGTAGATGATTGTGTGCCCTTCTACTGGAGCTCTTCTCTTCCCCTCCACAAAACATAAACTATTTAATTCTGATTTTTAAAGAGCAAAATAATTTACTATATTGAAACAGCCCATTCATCATATAAAGCATTTGATTCTGTCACCTCAAGTGCTTGTTAAATCACTTCCAGCTGCTACAATCAAGGGCCAGGTACTTCAAAGGTCTGGCACTTTCTGAGCTCTATTACACCTTTAAGTATGATTCTTCAATCCAATTCTAGCCTTCATAATAATCAAGTGCCCACTCCAGTTAACTTCAACGCAACTGGGAACTTGGAATTCTCCATATGTGTCTGTATCTGATTTTCAATCAGACCTCTTCATCCAAAACCTGAAAGGATCTGAATATCTATGAAGTAGTATAGTAATATTTTCACTTAAAGCAGTGTCAAGAGCAGCATCATTGCAATAGAACTTTGTCAAGGAAACTATGCTATAAAAGGGATACCTCTCGAAA
Source organism: Physeter macrocephalus (assembly GCF_002837175.3). Classification (NCBI taxonomy): domain Eukaryota; kingdom Metazoa; phylum Chordata; class Mammalia; order Artiodactyla; family Physeteridae; genus Physeter; species Physeter macrocephalus. The sequence goes on along the minus strand of NC_041219.1, from coordinate 66,024,981 downwards.
CCAACAAAGAAGTAGGTTAGCGATAGAACTAAGAAGTAATGTATTTCGTGATTGTACCTACATGAGTCCGTTGATTGAATAATTTAGCATCAAGGTGGAATTCAGTGACATTTAAATTACAAGAAAAAAGAGGAATTCCATGTTTAAGAATCTATAATGAAGAAAGTTTACACATTTTCTTTATCTAGACATAATGTTTGATCTTTTTTAACAAATATTTATTAAGCCTCTAGTGGGAGTATTAGTGATGTATACAAGTATAAATTCAATGTAATTCAAACATATCATAAAAGTAACAAAATAGAACTCAATGATCTCTAAATGTGTAGTTCATGCATTCACTTCATTTTTTTGTTGTTGTTTTTGTTTTTTTTTTGCGGTACGCGGGCCTCTCACTGTTGTGGCCTCTCCCGTTGCGGAGCACAGGCTCGGGACGCGCAGGCTCAGCGGCCATGGCTCACGGGCCCAGCCGCTCTGCGGCACGTAGGATCCTCCCGGACTGGGGCACGAACCCGTGTTCCCTGCATCAGCAGGCGGACTCTCAACCACTGCGCCACCAGTGAAGCCCTTCACTTCATTTTTTATTAAAAAAATTATAATATCTTTATTGAGATATAATTCACATACCCTAAAATTCATACTATTCAATTGTACAATTCAGTGGTTTTTAGCATAGTCACCAAGTTATGCAACCATCACTACTATTTAATTTCAGAACATTTTCATCATCCCCAAAGAAAACCCTTAATCCTTAGCAGTTAAATTTGTAGTACAGAGTTCTTGTGTACCCACACTCAGTGTACCCACATTATTACTAACTAATGTTTATATGTTAGTTAATTTCCTTAATTTTTACCTAATTTCTTTTTTCAATTCCAGGATCCCATCCAGGATACATTATTTTTTGTTATCATGTTTCCTTAGCCTCCTCTTAGCTGTGACAGTTTCTCAGACTTTTCTGTTTTTGATGACCTTGGTCAATAATTTCCCGATCTTGTAATGTCTTTATCTGGTTCTAATATTAGGGTAATATTGACCTTATTATTTTTGTATATTTCTTTGTATTATTTCTTTGGTTTCATCAGTGAAACCAACTGGGCTTAATATTATCCTTTTGGGGGAGATTTTTTTTAATTTTGGCTGTGCCTTGCAGTATGCAAGATCTTAATTCCCCGACCAGGGGTTGAACCCGTGCCCCCTGCATTGGGAGCACAGTGTCTTAAACACTGGACCACCAGGGAAGTCCCTGGGGAAGATTATTAATTGTTAGTTCAATTTACTTAATAGTTAATAAGGCTATTCAGGTTATGTCTATTTCTGTGCATTTTGGTACTTTGTGTATGTTAAGAAATTTATTGTCAGATTTGTGGGCATAGAGTTGCTGACATTTTGCTTTATTATTCATATTCATGAGATCATTTGTGATGATCCATCCTTGCTTTCTGACACTGGTAATTTGTGTCTTCTCTCTGTTTTCTTGATTAGCCTGGCTAGGGTTTATTAATTTTATCAATATTTTCAATAATCAGGTTTTAGTTTGGTCAATATTCTCTATTTTTGGCCTGTGTTTCAGTTTTGTTTATTTTTGCCCTAATTTTATTATTGCTTTTCTTCTTGTTTACTCTTAAATTCTCTTCTCTCTCCAGCTTGCTCAAGTAGAAACTAAGTTATTCATTGCAGATTTTTCTTTTTTCGAATACATTTTCCTCTAAGCACTGCTTCCACTGCATACCACAACTTTTGATAAATTGCATTCTAATTTTCATTTCTAAAATGAAACTAAAACATTCAAAATATGTTTTAGTTTTCTTGAAAGACATTTTGAAACCATGGATTATCAGAAGTGTGCAAATTAATTTCCAAATATTTGGGTGATTTTCTAGCTATCTTTCAGATATTGCTTTCTAGTTTAATTCCATTGTCATCTGATAACATACTTTGTTATAATTTCAACCGGTGGGCTTCATAGCCTACGTGTCATCTCTTTCGGTGAACGTTCTATGTGGTTTGGGAAGAACGTGTACTCTGCTCTTGTTGGTTGGAGAACTCTTTAAATAACAATTATATGACGTTGATTGATAATATAGTTCAGGTCATCTATGTTCATACTGATTTTATATCTCTTTGATTTGTCAAATACTGAGAGAGGGGTATTGAGGTCTCCAACTAAAATAGTGGATTTTTCTATTTCTTCTTTTACTTTTAAGGCATTTTGATGCTCTCCTATTTGGGGCATACATGTTTAGGATTGTTATGTGTTGTTAGAAAATTGACCCCTTTACTATTATACCTTTCTTAATCTCTATTAATTTTCCCTGCTGTGGATTCTACTCTCTCTGAAATTATTATAGCTACGTTGGCTTTCTTTTAGTTAGTGTTGTTATAGGATGGTTCTCTCCATCCCTTTAATTTTTTTTAAAAAAATATTTTATTTATTTATTTATTTTTGGCTGCATCAGTTCTTCATTGCTGTGCGCGGGCTTTCTCTAGTTGCTGCGAGCGGGGGCTACTCTTGGTTGCAGTGCACAGGCTTCTCATTGACGTGGCTTCTCTTGTTGCGAAGCATGGGCTCTAGGTGCGCGGGCTTCAGTAGTTGTGGCACGTGGGCTCCGTAGTTGTGGTGCATGGGCTTTGTTGGCCCGCGGCATGTGAGATCTTCCTAGACCAGGGCTCAAACCCGTGTCCCCTGCACTGGCAGGTGGATTCTTAACCACCGCGCCACCTAATTTTAACCTATAAAAGTCTTTATATTTAAAATGGGCTTCTTATATATATCATAGTTCTTTGAAATTTAGTTTAATTTAATTAATTTCAAATTTAAAGAGATTTTTGATATACTTTTCTTAATATCTAGCATGTTTATAACTGGTTTCTACTTTTTGCATTTGTTCTTTATCCCCCCTGCCCTTTTTTTATCTTCTCTTGTTTTGATTGGGCATTTTATACGATTCCATTTTATCTCTTCTTTTAGAACATCAATTATACTTCTTTTTATAATTTCTGTAGTACTTGCTCTAGAGTTTAGGATACACATTTTTAAATAATTAAGTTTACCTTAAATTATACTTCAAATAACACTATATGGTTTCACATGGAGTGTGGTTATCCTATAACCAATTCCTTCCTCCAATCTCTTATAACATTGCTGTCAGTTTTTTACACACAAGTGATTATAATCACCCATTATATTATTACTATTATTACTTTAAACAGAAACTTTAAATCAATTAATTGTGATAAACATAAATAATTTAATTTTATGTTCATTTATTCCTTCTCTACAGCTTTCTCTTTCTTTTTGTAGATCCAAGTTTCTGCCTATGTCATTTTCCTTCTTTCTAAATTACTCTTTTTAACATTTTATGCAGGGCAGGTCTGCTGCTGATGAATTCCTTAGTTTATGTTTATATGAGAAAATCTTTATTTCTCCTTCAATTTTGAAGGGTACTTTTGCTGAATATAGAATCCTAGGTTGGATTTTTTTCTTTAAATATTTTATTTTACTCTCGGTTTATGGTTTCTGACAAAAATTCCACTGTAATTATATTCTTTTCCTCTATAAATAAGGTGGGTTTTTTTCTGGCTTTTTTTTTTTTTTTTTTTTTTTTTTTTTGCGGTACGCGGGCCTCTCACTGTTGTGGCCTCTCCCGTTGCGGAGCACAGGCTCCGGACGCGCAGGCTCAGCGGCCATGGCTCACGGGCCCAGCCGCTCCGCGGCATGTGGGATCTTCCCGGACCGGGGCACGAACCCGTGTCCCCTGCATCGGCAGGCGGACTCTCAACCACTGCGCCACCAGGGAAGCCCTTTCTGGCATTTTTAAAAGAATTTTTTTCTTTGTCTTTAGATTTCTGATGTTTGAATGTAATAGGCCTAGGTGTTTTTTTTTTTTTTTTTTTTTTTTTTCCACATTAATTCTACTTGGTATTCTCTGAGCTAGGCCTGTGGTTTTGTGTCAGTCATGAATTTTGTAAAGTTCTCAAATATTATTACTGCAAATATTTTTTCTGCTTCATTCTTTCTTTTCCTTTTGATATTCCAGTTACACACTTGTTATGCATCGAAATTGTCCCACAGATATTGGATGTTCTGTTACGCTTCTGTTTTTTTAATTCTTTTTTTGTCTTTGTATTTCAACTTTGCATGTTTTTTATTTAACTATTAAAATTCACTGATACTTTCTTCAGCTGTGTTGGATTTATTGATGTGTGTCACAGGCTTTCTTCATTTCTGTTAGTGTTTTTAATTTCCAAAATTTACATTTTATTCTTTCTTAAAGTTTTCATCTCCTTGTTTACATTACTCATTTCCTTGCATGTTGTCTGTTAGAGCCCTTAATGTATTAATCATGGTTATGTTAAATTACCAGTCTTATAATTTCCATATCTGTGTCATATCTGAGTCTGTTTCTGATGTGACTTCATCTTTCTGACTGCTTTTTTCTTTTCTCGTCTTGACACGTTTTAATTTTGTTTTTTAAAAAAACCTAGACATGTTGTATTGGGCAATGGGTATTGAGGCATATAAGCCCTTAGCCTGAGGGTTTATTCTAATTTAGTTAAGAGTTAGACTGTGTTTAATGTTTGCTATAGCTGTAGATGCCAGAAGCTTTAAATTACTTTAGTGGCTCTGTTTTTTCCTTCTCCTCTTTTGTCTGGATTTCCCTTTGTATTCCTCTTGAGAGGGAGAGATTGTGTCTTGCAGCTCATTCAGCTGTAATCCACTGTTAATATACTAGACCCTCACTGGTGAGGTGTAATGTGTGAGGAACGGTTATTATTCTACAATTCTTCTATTGAATCTCTGTTGTAGTGGGTCTTTGTCTCAGGGCTGTGACTTTCACCACTGTTTCCACAATGAAATACCTTTTTTCAACCCTTGTCCATTACACCCTTATCTGGCTGCAGTGTTCCCAATTTATTTCCATGAAGTCCTAATCCATTTTGACTATGTTTGGTGTTTTTGTTTTTTCCTTTCTCAGGTGAGACAGGAAAGCTAAAGGTGCCTGGGGTGAAAGGATGAAATTCTCTAAATATGGGATTACTCGTTCTCTCTCCCTGCAAAATCCATGAGGGAACATTCTCATAGCTTTACCCTGAGAGACTGATGGGTTTCCTTGGTGTAAAGTTCATGAAAGTCTGGGGGCCTCCTAAGATTGAAATCCCCAAGAATTTCTCATGCTTATGCTGTTCATCCTTAGTCTCAGGCAATTCATTAAAATGACCATTTAAGGGCTCCATTAAGTGTTAAGTTATTGATTTTCAGTTTGCCCACTAATTTTTCTTGCTGTAATGACAGGGATGACAACTTCCAAGAGCAAGTAAGGCTAAAATCAGATGTCTAAAGAGCTATTTCTTAAATGTTATATAACATGGTTATATGATTATGGTAACCTATTAGAGAAGGAAAAGTTGGATGTGAAGAACAGGAAATTTGCATAAGAAAATGAGGTCCTTGAATAAGTGAGAGGAGTTAGGATGAAGTTCATAAGGAGAGAGTTTGACCTTGGCTAAGAGTATAGATGATGTATGCATAGAGCTATTGGGTCTTTGAAGATGATCAAGTTAAGAGGAAGTCATTAGGGTGAGCCTTAATCCAATATAACTGTGTGTTTATAAAAATGGGAAATTTAGACAAAGACAAATACACAGGGAGAATGCCATCCTAAGATGAAGGCAGAGATTGGACTGATATACCTATAAGCTAAAAAATACCAAAGATTGACAGCAAACCACCAGAAGTCAGGAAAAAAGCATGGAAGAGATTTTCCCTCACAATCATTTGAAGGAACCAGCCCAAGGACAAAACACTTTGACTCACATTTTGGCCTCCAGAACTATGAGAGAATAAATTTCTGTTGTTCAAGACACACAGTTTGTGGTATCTTGCTATAGCAGCCCTAGGACACTAATATACACAGCAACAGAAGAGAAAGTAGAATACACTGGCCAGAGTTTATAGGTGGGATGATGAAATGGAGGAAGGAAGTAGAAGTTGTCTTCTAATTATTTTTATTTTTTCAAGGAGAAAGGGAGCAAGGTCATAAGTTAAGAGTGAAGATGGAGATGGAGATATTGTTGGGGCGGTATGAAATAGACGTCTGTGAGAGTGAGAGTAGGAATAGAACTGGGAAATTTAATTGACAGCCAACTTGGTGTTAGTGGTTTGAACTTATAGCTTTCAATAATCAAGTAGGAAAATGTGGCTCAATTCAGGAAAATTACAATGACCAGGGAGGTGAAAAGGTAGATTTTAGAAGTATATAAAGGGCATAATTAATATTACCTGGTGATTGAAAACGGTGAATGAATGAGAATGAGGAATTAAGAAAACTAACTGGATTTCTAACATGATGACACTATTAACTGAGAATAGCAAACACAGAAAGAAGAAAATAAAGTTCGGTTTTAATCATTTTTTCATTTTTAGCTTTACTGACATTATATCATATCAGTTGTCCTAAATATTTAACTCAGTTATTTGACCACAATTCATGCATTGGCCAAATTACCAATTAAGTGTCAATAGTACATTACTAACAGGATAATAGAATTTCTATCTACTACTTTGTAAATTATGTAAACATAGTAATAAACACTTATTACTTATTTACTTTGTTTTCATTTTTAAGCACCATATAACTGTAAGTACAAAAGGCAGGTCCATCAACACTTTTTGGGAAAGGTTTAATCGTGAAGATGGTGATTTAACTCAGGAAAGTTTTCAACTTCTGGTTCATAGGAGCTGAATATTTTATCAGCCAAAAAATTTGATTATTTGTGAAAATTCAAAAAGTCATAGGCACAACTTGTATGTGTGTGGGAGTAGGTGTAACTGAAGGCCCAGCTGCCGTTTATAATGATGAGATTATTCTGGTTTCCAGTGATACATTCTCTATACTAATAAGGTAAAGTTTTAGGTCTCATGGAATTAAAGCAGACTATTTTCTCTCCAGTCACTGAACACAAAGGAGAAATTTTTTTTTTATTACTTGATAATGCTACATATTATTTTGCTTTAGAATTATCTATGCACATCAGAGAAATAGCTTGTCTTTTCTTTTTCAGTTTCATCTTTCTGAATGTCTTATATTTTAAAGATAACAAAAGCAGCTTATATTAAGATAATTATTTAATTATAAATTCAAATGTATTTTATCAAGTCTCTACTATGTGTTAGGCTATTTTAATTAATTTGATTTTCTCCTAAAATAATGGAAAGGTATTGAAGGAGTTTAAGTAGAAAAATGAATTAACTAATCCTACCCAAGACATCACCCAAAAACTTAGTGGCTTAAAAAATGACTCTCTTAAGAGTCTACAGGTCAACAAGTTAATTAAGATGCAATGATGCCTTTTTTGTTGCTGTTCTTGATCTTGGCTGAGATTCTTCACACACCTTCTATCATCTGAGAATCAGCATTGTTGATCTTGTCTAGGTTCCCTTACCTGTCTGGGGCCTCAGCTGGGGTAACTGAGCTGATTCAGCTATGCTCCATACTCTTTTATCTCTAGCCCATGGCAGAGACAGAGGTCCTAAAAGGAGAAGCAGAAGCACACAAGGACTACGGAGACATGGATTCAGAACTGGTGCATTATCATTTCTTATACAATCTGTTGGCTGGAGCAAGTCACAAGGCCAGCTAAGATGCAAGGGGTGGAGAAATAGACTCCCTCTTTGATAGGAGGAGCTATAATAACACATTCTAAAAGGTGTAGATACAGGAGCTGTGAAGAAATGAGACCATTTTTATAAAAGATATACCACAGAGAATGATATGATAAGGCTTACACTTTAGATAAAATGTTCTGGCTGCAGTGAGGAAAGCAGAATGAAAGAGAGTAAAATATTATCTATTATCTCAAATATCAATATGTAAGCACCTCATATTTTCCTTAAAAGGCATTTGCTATATGGAAAGAGTTACATATTTTATGTGGTTTTTGTGGTTGTTGTTGAATTAAAAATGAATGTATTCTCAAAAAAATTAGCAAGCTGAATTCAACAGCATATTTTAAAAAATATATACCATGACCAAGTGGAATTTATTATTGGAATGCAAGGATGTTGCAACATGTGAAAATCAATTAATATAATACACCACATTAGAGAATGAAGGACAAAAACCCACTTCAATTGATGCAGAAAAGCTTTTGACAAAATTCAATATTCTTTCATGATAAAACTTTCAACATAGTAGTAATAGAAGGGAACTATTTCAACATAATTAAAGCCACATATGATAAACCTGCAGTTAACATCATACTCATTGAAGAAAACCTGAAAACTTTTCCTCTAAGATCAGAAACAAGACAGGAATTCTTGATTTTTATTTTTCTCTTCAACATAGTACTGAAAGTCCTAACCAGGAAATTAGGCAAGACAAAGAAATAAAAGACATTCAAACTGGAAAGGAAGAAACAAAATTGTCTGTTTGCAGAAGATATAATCCTATATGTAGAAAACCTTAAAGTTACACATATACCTATACAAACATCAGAAACAAACAAAAAACACTGTCAAAACTAATAAAAGTATTCAACAAAGTTGCAGGATACAAAATCAAAACACACAAATCACTTGCATTTCTGAACACTAACAATGAGCAATCCAAAAGGAAATTAATAATACAATTTCATTTACAATAGAATCAAAAAGAATAAAATACTTAAATAACCCTAACCAAGGAGGTGAAAGAATCGTACATTCAAAAGTACAAAGCTTTGCTGAAACAAATTGAAGAGGACACAAATAAATGGAACTACATTCCGTGTTCATGGATTGAAAGACTTAAATAGTCTTAAGATACCAATATTGTACAAAGCAATCTACAGATCCAGTGCAATTACCATCAAAATCCCAGTGTTTATGCAGAAATAGAAAAATCCATCTTACAATTCATATGGGATCTCCAGGGACTCCAAATAGCCAACAATCTTGAAAAAGAAGAACAAAGTTAGAGATCTCACACTTCCTGATTTAAAAGCTTACTACAAAGCCAGACTAATTGAAACATCATAATATTAGTTAAAAGACAGACATATAGACTGATGGAATGTTAATAGAGTGCCAGAACTGAACTTTTGCACATATGGTCAAGTTATTTTCAACAAGGTTGCCAAGACCATTTAATGTGGAAAGGACAATGTCTTTGGCAAATGGTGTTGGGAAAACTGAATATTCATAAGCAAAAGATAAAATTGGGCCCTTCCCTTACACCATATACAAAATTAACTCAAAATGGATCAAAGACCTAAATGTCAGAGCTAAAAGTATAAAACTCTTGGAGAAAACATGGGGAAAGATCTTCACGACATTGAATTTGGCAATAATTTTTTTACATGACACCATAAGAACAGCCACCAAAAGAAAAATACATAAATTAGACTACATCAAAATTTAAAATTTTGTGCCTCAAAAGATGCTATCAACAGAATGCAAAGGCAGCTCATGGAATGGAGGAACACGTTTGCAAATCATATATGGGGTAAGGGATTAATATTCAGAATAACTAAAGAACTCCTACAACTCAATATCAACAAAAAAACCCCCATGTGATTGAATAATGGACAAAGGACTAGAATAGATTTTTCTCCAAAAAAGATATACAATAATACGATAACTAATAAGAACAGGAAAATGTGATCAACATTCATTAAACATTAGGAAAATGCAAGTCAAAATTACACTGAGATACCACTTCATACCCATTAGTATGGTTATTTTAAAAAAACCCCAAAACAGAAAGTAGCAAGTGTTGGCAAGAATGTGAAGAAACTGGAACCGTTGCGCACTGCTGGTGGGAAAGTAAAAGAGTGCAGCTTCTGTGGAAAATGGTGTTAAGATGGAATTCAAAAAATTAAAATAAAATCACCATATAATTCAGCAACTCCACTTGTATGTATATTCCCAAAAGAATTGAAAGCAGGGACTCCAAAAGCTATTGCATGCCCATGTTCATAGCAACATTATTCTCAATAGTCCCAAAGTGGAAGTAACCCAAGTGTCCATTGGTGGATGAATGGATAAACAAAATGAGGTATATACATACAATAGAATATTATTCAGCCACAAAAGGAAGGTAATTCTGACACATACTACAACATGTCAACCTTGAAGATATTATGCTAAGTGAAACAAGCCAGGTACAAATAACAAATATGTGTGATTCCACTTATATGTGGTACCTAGAATAATCAATTCATAGAGACAGAAAGTAGAATGGTGGATACCAGGGGAAGGGGGTGGTAATGGAGAGTTAGTAACTAACAAGTATATGGTTTCAGTTGGGGAAAATGACAATTTCTGGAGATGAGCAGTGAAAGGTGTTGTACAACAATGTGAATGTACCTAATGCCACTGAACAGAACACTTAAAACAGGTTAAATAATAAATTTTATGCTGTAGAAATATAACCGCAAGAAGAAAGAGAAAAAATACATATTTTTTAAAAATTAAAATATTTTCTGATATCTGTATTATGGAAATCTTCAAGGATCCAAGGTAAGTATGTATTAAGTCTCTAGGAAGAGACTTGAAGTAGATACTAAATATACTGTCACTCCTGCCTACAGGTCTTTATCTGAAAGGAGAATTGTTTTCTTTTTTTTCTTCACTCCATTGTCATCAGTTTTGGCAATATGACAGGGTTTATCCCCTGAAATATAAGTGGAAGTTGTATGTGCCTCTTCTGTGCAGAAGAAATAAGGGGAATCATGCATTCTGATAATACTTTTTCTGCTACAATGAGATTGTCATGTTCCAGCTAGCTACTTAAGTTGAGGTTCCAAAATGCAGAGAATGTGAAGCAGAGCTGTAGCTGACCTGAAATGGATACAATCTTGAGCATGAAATATTGCTAAAAGCCACTAAGATTGTAGGGCTGTTTGCTACTGTAGCATAGCTAAGATTACACTGACTAACGCAGTTTAAGATAATGAATTATTTTAAGAACCTAGTATATTGTCTTCTTGCTCCCTATTTGACTATGTTATTATTTGTACCAGAAACTGAATTTTTTTAGGTCTCAGTATACCAAAATTCTTGTTCCAGAGTCCTAGCCAGACACAGGAAACAGTAACTATCTCTGAGTTTGTTTTCAAATCTAAGAGAGATTATTTGGTGGACCTAAATTATGTTCAGTGCACATAGCTGGCATAACCCTAGTAAAATTGACTGTGCCATATAATAAGAACATGGCTGCCAAGTATCCATCTCTGTGCATAGGAAGGGGTGATATTTATAGACTGGATGGGCACCCAAATATTGCCCACTGCACCTCACATATACCATGTGTACAAAGAAGAAGCATAACATAGGAAAACACAGAATCTAAACACACATGTAGAAATTGATCATATAAATCAAGGGAAGGGAAAGCAAGGGAAGCCAAAGACCTCAAATATATTCATACACCAGTAATTTAGAATTTGCGTGTGGTTTAGGAATAACCAACCGTCAACCTCTCATTAACTTTATGTAACAAGTAAAAGCACACTGAATCAAAAAGACGCCTAGAGTTCCTCCCCAATTAACACAATCAACAGTGTTCTGTTTAATTTTTTACCCCTCTTCTTATGGTTTGAGTGAGATGTTTTGTGAAGATAAAGAGGTTTTTTTATACAATGAATTTGTTTTTCAGGCAGTCCTTAGCAAGTTTCCTTGAAAAACTACCTATTTGACTTGAAATTCTTATAACTAACTTTTGCCACAAAGTTTTAAACCGAGCAATTGTCATTTAATAAAGGAAAATGTGCTTTATTTATCTGAAATATCCATGTTCTTTGATGTTTTTGAAGAAAGCTTTGGAAATTATAATACAGAAAAGTAGCATAAGATTTAAGCTTAATTTCTTCAATTGCTAAAACCCTAATGCCCAATTATTTATTGAATGCTTACCATTATTTTAAAAATAGCTATTTAAAGGTGTATAGGTCTTAAATACTTCAAATTGTTGTTGAAAATCTGATATACCATTAGATTTCTACTAACATTTTAGATAATAATGTTTCATATATGAGTTATCATTAGTGCTGTCCAAGAGTACTTCTGTGATAGTAGAAATATTCTTTATCTTCAATGTCCAAGCCACTAGCCACTTGTAGCTACTGAGCACTTGAAATGTGGCTAGTGTGACTGAAAAACTGAATTTTAACATTTATTTAATTTTAATTTAAACAGTCACTTAAGGCTAGTGGCTATTACACTAACCAGTACAGATCTAGATCTAAATCTAGATAACTTGAAAATACACTTAATTGTTTTGAAAATTCCCTGGTTGTCCAGTGGTTAGGACTCTGCACTTTCACTGCCTAGGGAGCAGGTTCAATCCCTGGTCAGGGAACTAAGATCCTTCAAGACATGCAGCATGACCCAAAAAAAAAAAAAAAAAAAAAAATACACTTAACTGTTTCATGTTTTTATTTCTGAATATTATCCAACTCAGTGGTCTAAATGACACACTGGACTTGAAGGAAGAGAGGAAAAGTTATTAATAAATATGTTAAGCTTATACTATAAGATTAATTTTAATGAAAAAGATTTTTGTAGGAAAAGTATTTTTCCGTAGGACTGTGGAAATAAGCATTTCTTAAGGCTTTACACACATAGGTACAATAAAATTGTGGAAAAACTAAAAAGTAATAGCGGGAAAATGTAATTATAAAGTTTTTAAATGTCACAATGTTTTACTTGGTGAAATTAAAGAAACCACGATACAAATTTTAACAGTATAAAAAATACTCCAGAAACATTTATGTGAGTTAGAAAGGCAATTTTTCGATCAAAATTAGAAACTATTTCTCTATGTATAACAAAGATGGTAACACCTCTCTCCTGTATCTAGCTAGTCATTTTTAAGATCAGAATAAAACATTTTCTGACGCTCCATTCTGTTTATTTCATATATTTAGTTTCTGTAACTAAATGAGTAACGGCAAAATAAAGTGATATTCACAGACATAACGTGTTTTATTCTCTACACAGACTTAAAATCTAGGTTTCATAGGATTTGCACTTCCTGCAAATTTTCTTCAGGAGACACTTGATAGTAGGATGTGGAAAGACAGAAATATTTGATAAATGTATATTAAAATCATGAATATTTGGGAAAAAATGTATTGCTACTACTCTAGACATAAGTGGAAGAAAGAATATCTTGGGACCTGTATTTAAACAAATAAGCAAATTGTGGAAAGCCTTTTTATAAGTCAAAAGTATAAATAGGGGCTTCCCTCGTGGTGCAGTGGTTGAGAGTCCTCCTGCCGATGCAGGGGACACGGGTTCGTGCCCCGGTCCGGGAAGATCCCACGT
>NC_041219.1:66004938-66011370 GCF_002837175.3 Physeter macrocephalus | reverse complement strand
GCCGCGGAGCGGCTGGGCCCGTGAGCCATGGCCGCTGAGCCTGCGCGTCCGGAGCCTGTGCTCCGCAACGGGAGAGGCCGCAACAATGAGAGGCAATGTTCAATATTAAAGAATCATACAAAATTAATGCATACTTACTTCATAAGTAGAAACAAAGAAATGAAGTATCCCAAGGGTATACAGTTTCTAAAGTAATACTTATTAAAATATTACTTTGTGTAAAATGAATAAAATATAGATTTTTTTTTTCCTTTCAAAAGATCTGTGTTTGTGGGTATCCTATCTCATGTAAAATGTTGATTTCATTCTCTTTGAAGCCACTTTCTTACTTTAATTACACTGCAAATGTGATTCACGTAGTGAACATACCAGAAATACAGACTTCAAAGTTGACAAGTTTGGATCATTTTCCTTCGAAGGCCAAAAGATGGTGCTGCTGTGTAGCTGAGTTATCATTCCTCAATAATCAATTGCCTTCCACAGTTCAATTCAACTGCTAAAATGGCGGAAATAAATCTGTCATAAGAGCAAGTAAAACAGGTCTGAAAATGCAGTGAAACAAATCAGGTAACAAATTAACTTAGAGTGGGACCCAATGATAATTGGACTTAGTGAAAACTGACAGTTGCCTAGCGGCAAAGAGATTGGTAGTCTCTTTTTGTGTAACATGTAGACATTTCTGAGAATGTAGGTTAAACACTCCTTATCAGGATGTCACAGGTTAAGGGAGAAGGGGGAGAGGGAGAAGGAGAGGGAGAAAGAGAGAGAGAAGCCGACTTTGGAGAAATTGCCTATCTTATGAGAACGACCTAATGAGACAACTACTATCATTTCCATGCGAATGATTTAGTAACTTTATAATTTCAGAGTAAACCTCAAAATTATTTTTACTTTGACACTATTAAACTTTTGTTACCATTAACATTGAACTGTAGTGTTATTCACTGTGATCAGTATATTATGCAGAGCTAGCCTTTTCCCATTTTAATTTTACTTTTATCACATCTATATATGTGCATTCTTTTTTTTTTTTTAAAGAAGATGTTGGGGGTAGGAGTTTATTATTAATTTATTTTATTTATTTTTGCTGTGTTGGGTCTTCGTTTCTGTGCGAGGGCTTTCTCTACTTGTGGCAAGCGGGGGCCACTCTTCATCGCGGTGCGCGGGCCTCTCACTATCGCGGCCTCTCTTGTTGCGGAGCACAGGCTCCAGATGCGCAGGCTCAGTAGTTGTGGCTCACGGGCCTAGTTGCTCCGCGGCATGTGGGATCCTCCCAGACCAGGGCTCGAACCCGTGTCCCCCGCATTAGCAGGCAGATTCTCAACCACTGCGCCACCAGGGAAGCCCCTATGTGCATTCTTTTAAGTCAAATAGTTCGACAGGGTTTATAACAGGAAAAAAAAAGTTTTTAATACTTTTACACACTAACAACACTCAATCTCTGCTCCTCAGAATAAACCCTTTACACAAGTTTTATTCCTGTATTTTGTTAATATCATATTACATATATAACATAATGAATAACATAATTATTCTCTTATTTCTTGATTTTCCAGTGTTAGATGTATCTTTTGACTTCTTACTGCAGGTTTTTTATTTATCCACCTTCGTACATGTGTCCTTTATATTACCAGTATAGTCATAGCCATAGTTTTTGTTAAATTGATAATTAATGTTAATATTATGATTATGTGAGCATTATTTAACAGTTGAGCTGTGCAGTATACTATGATTACATTTAATTTCTGGACAACTTTTCGTAGATGATTTTGGTCTAGATGATTATGGTCTATTACAGTTTTCTTAACACTGAGTACCTCTCACTGTAGGTAGTTTATAATTTATCCCCAATCCCTACTGAAGTGTTAATTTCCTCTCCATGTATTTAAGCATGTTATTTGTATACAATACAGTATTAGCTATAGTGACCATGGTATACATGACCTCCAGAACATGTTCTTTCTACATCACTGAAAGTTCACATTCTTTTGCTGGAAGAGGTCAGCCAGAGGATGTGACTGAGGTGTTGACCTGTGAGCTTGACCTGCTCAGTCAGAGGCTCCTTACCTACTCTCCTCTCCTTGGAATGTGCATTCTGCTTGCCTTTCCCACACGAGAAGCTGCCCCAAGGACACAACCTTGAGATCGTAAAGTGGGGTTGAGATCATCTGGATGGTATACAAGACTGAACCCAGTTAAGATCTCTGTATAAGATTCTGGTGGACAAGTGTGGAGATCTACTCATCTTGGGACCACCCAAGACAAGCCTTGTATGTAAGTTCCCTTGCTTATTAAACTTGCCACTTGCCCATCTGAAGTGATCTGCCTATTTCTTCAGTCTCTCCTTGTCCTCTGTGTACAAGGGCCATTTTTGGAACCAACAATTGGTGAGCCAGCCAGAAGGTGAAAGAAATGGGCCTTGGGGCAGAGGCATCCATGGGGGAAATCCTAAGTTGGCCGTCGACTCTCTGTGGAGAGGTGTGACCCATATATTAGACACTTGTGGACCACCATGTGAGGATGGGGATGCCGCAAGACGCTGGCTGGCTTGATGTGCTTGTTTGAGGAACTGCCCAGAGTATGCTGCATCAGAGAAGGGAGTGAACAGCTGTGCAGTGGGCTGACCTCTACTGTGGGCAGTTGGCCTCACCATCGATGCCCAATTAGAGCCTGGAGCTTGAGTTAAGAAGCTGGAAGAAATGTGGAGGCTTGAGAAGGACTGCTCTGCTAGTTTCAAGGCTGGCAGACAATGTGGGAGAGTGAGATGATTAATTGGAGACCTTATCGTGCTGTTTTGTAAAGCTATGAGGGCACAAGCTGCTGCAGACTCAGGTCTGAGCTCTGGTGACAAAGCCTGACTGGGACGCCAAGAGGTGGGATCCCTGGGAAAGTGAGGAGAGTGAAGAGGAGGAGGCTGTGGTGACTGACAGTGAAATGGACAAATTGGCTGTGCAGTCCAACCCCTAATATGAAGGAAAACAAAGGCACGGCAACAGCAACCCCAGCCAGCGGGGCAGCCCCCAGCTCAAACATTCATGATGAGAGAATATACTTCTGCTAAGCTTATTGAGATAGCTACCAAGTTCCAGCAAAAGGCCAGGGATGGATTCCAGGCATGGTTAGTGCAGCTACGGGATACCGGGTGTGATGTCATTTCTCTGACTGGCAGGAGGCAGAGAAAATGAACAACATCACCACCCATCCTGCCACCTGCAGCGCCTGCATGGTGCTCGGTGGGTTCAAGGTACTCATTCTTATAGATAGGATTATTCTAGCCTGTAGGGAGACTTGGCCTAATGAGGAGGATCTCCCTGAGCATGTGGTGCCCTAGAAATATATAGAGGAGGTATATCAACTTCTTTGGGAATTGAGTATGAGACAGGCCATCTATGGCCAGTTTCTGAAGGCCTTAATAGGGCCACATTTACTGCAGGAATGAAAGCTAAGATACTCCATTTTGCCCCCAGCACCAGTTATGGGACACTGGTATCCATGCTGAGTCTAGTCCTGGGGCAAGCCATGTACGAAGTTGGGCAATCTATTGCTGATCTGGGGGGGATTGACAAATCCCAGGGATGGGTATGGGCTGTGAGAAAGATCCAAGACAGAGAGGGAGCTGGAAAGCTGAAGGCTGTCTCAGTTGGCTATAACGAGTCCAGTGAAAGTAACCTGAAAGTAAATGTGGTTTGTCCAGATAGAAAGGAGGGCGTAAGGAAATAGGAGAACCTAGCCAAGAACTACACCAAGTGGTTATCATATGCACTGCCTGTAGTGCTTCCAATAGCCCAGTATGCCTGGTGAAAAAGCCTTGTGGCAGATGACCATGAACTACTGAGAACTGAACAAGGTAGTGTCCCCCATCCATGTGACTGAGCTCAATATTGCTACCAACTTAGATTCCTTGTCCAGGGTTCTAGGAGGATACCCTGCTGCACTGAACTATCAAGTGTTTTTTACAGTAGACCCCTAGTCACTGAGTCACAAGATCAATTTGCCTTCATGTGGGATGGTAGCCCAAGACCTGTGCCTGTTCTCCTTCCCCACATCAGCAAAATGGCCTTGATGATATAATGTTAACATGTGAAGACTTGCCTCTGCTGCAAGACCCTTCGCAGACTTGATGGAACATCTGCAAGGGAGAGGATGGGCAGTGCAACCACAGAAAATTCAAGGTTCAGGCACTGCCCTAAAGTTTTGGGGAGCTGTTTGGTCGGTTAAGATGTGTATTTTCCCAGAAACTGTGATTGTTAAGGTGTAAGCCTGTCCAATGTGCAAGAATGTGAAAGAGGTCCGAGTTTGTAGGGATCTGGGGTTTTAGAGGATTTTTATTCCCCACCTGGAACACTGCCTCCATCCTTATACCACCTGGTAAAGAGAGGGCACGTGTGAGACTGGGGATCAAAGGTGACTGGGGTCACCTTTGAGGAGGTGAAAATATTAGTGAAGCAGATTAAAGCTCTGGGCATCTCCCAAGCAGCGTTACTGTTTGAGTTAGCTATGTCTGTGACTCTGAAAGGTATGGCTTGGGCACTGTGGCTGAGACAACAAAAAGAGAGAGAAACCCTAGGACATTGGTCTCAGCTCTCGAAGGAAACAGAAACCTGTTTTACCCCGGAAAGCAGCAGCTCCTCCCAGTGTGCAGAGCACATCTGCATGTAGAGCCTCTCAGGAAGGAACAACGTAGGAAGGGTGAGGGCTTCCCTTTCTATCAAGGGATGAGATGAGGATATGTTCCATCCACCCACCTCCACCATGCCTCAAACTCCCACTTTGCCTAAGTGGGGTGGCTTTTTGCAGCAGGGGAGCACCCTGCCAGCCAGTCTTAGAAATTCGGGTGCTACTAGGTTTTGTGAGTATGTAGAACCTCCAAATTCCCCCATCCCTACACCTGTGGTGGCTCCTGCGGGGTTTTAGGGGAGGGAGTGGGGGAAATTCCGCTGATGCCTGAGATACAATAAATCTAGTTGGGGAAATCGATCCAGGTGAACTGCAACCACTATTTAACCCAACACTGACCCCATCTGGCTGGAAACAGGAATGAACCATAGCAGCCAATGATCGGTTTTGCTGGTAATCACCCATGAGCTCTGGCTGTTAATGCTTTGCACTGAGAGTTGGGTTATTCTAAAGGGATTAACCCTATGGCTTGGACAACGGGAAGCTGACGGGTGAATGATCATGAATAAGCCCTTGCAGGTCAGGATATGTGAAAAGACATTTGGGTTTGCCTGCAAAAGCCTGAGGCAGTCCTCACTATCTTCCACATCCCGGATCATAAGGCATTGTCACCCCCTGTCATCCCCTGGCAATCAGGAAACTGTTGTCCTAGCTTGAGTAGCAATGACAGTTTGGTAGGTACAGCAGATTGGGTACACCCTAGCTCCCAGGTGGAATGGCATATTGCCAAGGATGCCCGATTGCCCTTGAAACACGGTGACTTGGTTAATGCAGTAATAGAATGTCCTGTGTGTACTAAGCAATGCCCAAGGCAACTGCCAAAGGAGTCTGGGGCCATCCACTGGTGTTCCCAACTGGTGAAAGAAGCTAATATTATTGATTTGACAGCTTTCTTCTTCTAATGTGTATTGCTATAAATTTCCTCTAAGTACTGCTGTAGCTTGGTCCTAGAAATTTTCTTATGTTCTGTTTTCATTTTTTACACTTGAAAGTTTTGCATATCCCCCTGATTATTTCTTTGATGTGTGGGCTATTTAAAAATGTGTTATTTAGATTGCAATTAATTGTGGGTGTTTCCAGATATCTTTCGGACATTGTCTTATAATTTAATTCCATGATGTGTAGAGAATATACAAAGTATGATTTGAAATTATTATGGCCCAGAATATAGTCTGTCTTGGCAAATAATCTGTGTTTAATTGAAGATAGCATGTTTTCTGCTTCTGTTGGCAGGGATGCTTTATAAATGTATGGTAGATCAAATTGGTTAGTACTAATGTCCAAATTTTCTACATACTTATTGACTTCCTGTCTACTTAGTCCATCAATTATTGGATAGGAGTGCAAAAATCTCTGGTTATAATTGTGGATTTGTCTATTTCTTCTCTGGTTCTCTGAGCTTTTTCTTCCTGTGTTTTGAACTCTGTTATTAGGTGCATAAATGCCTAGAAATTTTATGCGTTCTTAAATTGATCTCAGTCATTATGAAATGACACTGTAACCCTGGTAATATTTTGTGCTCTAAATTATACTGGTCTGATATTAATATGCCCTCTCCACCTTTCTTTGATTAGTGCTAGCATAGTATATTTTTCCCTTTATTTTTGTTTTACTCATATTTTTATTTTTATTTTTTAATTTTTTATTTTTTGCGGTACGCAGGCCTCTCACTGTTGTGGCCTCTCCCGTTGCGGAGCACAGGCTCCGGACGCGCAGGCTCAGCGGCCATGGCTCACGGGCCCAGCCGCTCCGCGG
>NC_041219.1:65986622-66004928 GCF_002837175.3 Physeter macrocephalus | reverse complement strand
CCCGTTGCGGAGCACAAGCTCCGGACGCGCAGGCTCAGCGGCCATGGCTCACGGGCCCAGCCGCTCCGCGGCATGTGGGATCTTCCCGGACCGGGGCAAGAACCCGCGTCCCCTGCATCGGCAGACGGACTCTCGGACTCTCAACCACTGCGACACCAGGGAAGCCCAACTCATATTTTTATATTTAAAATATATTTCTTATTCGGAGCATATAGTCCAGTCCTGCTTTTTAAAAAACTCTAATCTGATAATCTTTGCTTTTTAACTCTTGTGTTTGTTCTATTTACATTTAAAGTTATTAGACATATAGTTGGATCTATATCTACCAACTTGCCATTAGTTTTTAATTTATTCTGTCTCTTCTGTCTTTCTTTCTGTATTTTCTTTTTCTATCTTTTGTACCAGTGGAACATTTTTGAGGGTTCTGTTTTATTTTTGTTGGCTTATTAGCTATAATTTTTGCTTCATTGTTGATTGCTTCAGAGATTATAGTATACATCTTTAACATATCACAGTCTATCTTCAATAATACTACACCACTTCAAGGGAAGGTCAGTAACTTTACATAAGTATTCTTCCAATTCTCCCCTGGCTGCTTTTTTTTTTTTTTTTTTCCATTAAACTATTCCTGATCCTATGTGATCACATTTCAGATATGTTGTCAACTCAGGGATCAAATTGTTTCTTGGCTTTCTTTCACTGCTAAGTCAATTACTTTGGACTACTTTGGAATTTATTTGTCTAAGATTTTGTCACTCATACCTCCTGTCTCATTCACTTTGTTCTTTGGTTATTATGTCCTTTTTAATATGTCTTACCAGTATTGAATGGGGCTTTGGGAGGGGAAATAATACATGCATCTGTTTAATCAACAGAAACCCCCATTTCCTTTTAATGATATGTTTACATTCACATACTGCATTGTAGTAAGACAATTTTATCCCTTATATATTGCTTAAATATGATGCTTACACGTCCTCTATTTTTTCTTACTCTCATTCCATTTCCATTCCAGCCCCTCTACAAGGTCTACTGTTTTTTAGGCTGAGAACCAAATTTCATTACCAAATCCTTAATATTTACCTTACATTTTCTTTTCTTTCACAGACACTCATTTTTCTCTCAACCTTGTTCACTTCCCAAGCCAGCATTCCCAGTAAATGTGGCTCATTTTTCATATATTCCTATTAGTGGTAGAGATAAAAGTCAGTTTTGTATCTTTTCTATTGAAGTCCATGCTTTTCCCAATACTCTTTCTCTCCCTTTTTTTACACTTTTTCTGTTTATCTCTCTTTAACTGAGATATCTACATAGTCATAAGTCATTGTTCTGTTCTCCCTTTGACTTTTTTCCCCCCCATTTATCACTTTTTCTTTGAAATGTAATTCTTCCTTGGATTCCTTAGGAGGTCAAAATTTTAATTTACCTCTTAATGCCTTAAGGACTTCTTGAGATCCTGTGAATCTTCATTCACTAATTCATTCATTTAACAAGATCGTTTGAATACTTGGTATAAGTCACACACTATCCAAGCCTAGAGATATATAACTGTAAAAATAAGAGGAAAAGTCCGAGATTTCTCTCAGGTTTGTTTTTTATAAGATACAAACAAGAAAACAAATGATGACAAAACTGTGTGCTAAGGATTACAGTAGGGATTTTATAGAGGACCAGACTCGGGAGTCTATGGAGCAAATACATAACCTATACTGGAGGGATGAAGGTAATCAGAGAAAAGTGTGCCATTTCAGGCACTGGCATGACATAAAAACAAGTCAGATGGTTAAAACTAAAGATAATTAGTGAGGTGACTGCATACAAAGATAAAGAAAGATTTTAGAGGCATTCAGAGGCCAACAAGAGAAAGGGGTCATCACCACCCACAGGACTGAAGAAAAAAAGGGGAAAATTGTGAAAGGAAAGGAAATACCTTGAACTCTCTATTTCCCTATCCTTCAGTCTCCCACTAGTGCCTGTCTTTTGCCAAACTTAACTAAAAGCAAACTGGCAGGGAGTCCATGGTATCAACCACTTGGAGCGCTGAACAGGGAAGAGAATGCATGAGTTAGGGTGAGGGAATATGCGTATAACCTGTATAGACTACTTCTTTTGCCCTTTACTCAAATGAAGAATTTCTTATTTACAATGCAGAGGAAACATAAACGACCATCAGACTCAGCATCATGGGATTATGTCAAATCACTTTATTCTTATCTAGAACCTAAATGATAATAATACGTATAATCATTATTTTTCATACTATTGGCATGGAAAAGGAGGAAAACAAATAATCAAAAAAGGTAAAATTTCTATAATCTCTGACTCTTTCTGGTCATGAGGCCAATATTTAAAATCATAACTTTCTTTCACCATTATCTATTTTGTATTCTCTTTATCCTCTACCATCTGGTAGGATTGCCCTACCTAATGGGTTAGCTAATTGACTATTCCAGTGGAATCTGGGTCTTAAGTCATTCCATCTTTATTGGTTGTCCTGCTTTTCCATTTAATATTATTCATGAACTTGAAAGCTATAAGTGTCACCCGACTGAATCCCCTAGGTTCCCGATATATCTTGCTTCCAACTGTGTAACCAGAGCCCCACTCTCCCCCTGGTAATAGGGAAACCATTACTCCAACTGCTACAATAACCATCTTGATGCCTGTTAATTCCAAGACATGTAAAACCCCAAATGCCTATGATCAGTCTCGTTTTCCATGAATATGCTCCCCAGTAAAACTTTTCTCTTTCTAACCATGGCCTCGGAACCTGTTGTATTATTCCGCTGTTGCTCTGATAACCATGCATGACAGAGAACCCTAAAATCTCTGTAGATTAAGACAAACATTCTCTTTTCTCACTGTTGATTCTTCATCCTGCATATTATATGCAGGTCTCCTTTATATCTCTCCTGTAAACAGCAGCTAACCACAGCATGCTCTTCTCACAGTGGTTGACATAAGACCCATAACTGCATGAGCCACATTTTGCACTGGACCCAGTTAAAGCTAACAGACTTATTGATTACTAAGTAAGTGGATCAGAATAGCAGACATCAAACCTAAATAGGCTCACCATCTGTTGTGCCTCTTTCTTCATGGTGAGTAGTGTAAAATGCTGCAAATTGTCACTCGTTTTAGAGAATCATCTTTGTATTCCAAGACCATTGGACCCCTAAAGCTTCAGTAATGTGCAGACGTCAGATTTGTGTGGATAGTTTTTTTTTCCTCATCTTCTAACTAAGATGTTAGTTACTATGGCATCTGCCATCTGTGGTACTTACTACTTCTGTCTCATAAAGTAGAATAATGTTACCAATGTATTGTTCAAGAATTATGCTTTATAGGTCATATCATGACAGAATGCAGTAGATTTGACCTAACCATGATTTAAGACAGTAAAGACCTACAGAGGTCCCTGCTAGGTAAAGACAAACTATTTCTGATTGTTGTAACTACTTGGAATTAAAAAAAAAAACAGTCTGCTGAGGCAATACCTGTATATTGAATGTCAGGGGCTATGTCAATTTGATGTGTTTTTAGATTATTATTGTAGTGGTGGAAGGGAGTCAACTTTCAGGGGATTTTTCTTCATTTGTCTTGATCTTTTTACAAATATAGGTCAGGGAACAAATGTAAGGATTCTGCTAGGTACCAAATATTTTTACTTTAGCTATACTTTTAGACACTAGAGAAATAGCTATTGGATCCACTGTGACTTGGACTTGGGATATGATTTCATCTGTCACCTAACTTCTGTAAGCAAGTTATTTTGGAATTAATGTTACTTCTGAGTGAGTATTTAATAACTCCTACACAGTTCTAGGTATTTCCATTTCAGCAGTGTATAAACACCACCTTATATAGCCAAGTTTCTCTAGTAATGATTTAAAGGAAGATTCAGAGTATACATTTGAACCTCTATTGCAGGTGGTTTATTCACAGTGAGCTAGCCGTTCCCTACAAATAAAAGACTCTGGTTGTACAAACTGGCTTAGGTCTGGAACTCATTGAGACTGCAATTTCCAGGCACAGAATTTTTTTATGAATATATAGATCAATCAACATCATAATGACCACCAATCTCCTTCATGCATAGTGATTTCACAATCAATTAACTATTGCTACAGATTCTGTGGTTAAAATTCTTTGAATTTGGCCCTTCAGCCTCTTGTCTCTAATCATTAGTATCACTACCACCCAGCTTCTAAAACTTTGGGATCCCATTATTCACACTGAAATTGGGGAACCCAATTAAATAGCTCAATCTATGATGGTCATCTTCAGCTTACAGTGGGAAGCCACCAAAGAGCTTTATACAAAATGCTGGTACTCCACCATAAATATTTTTTCTTAAAACTTTTGTAAAGAGAATATATTTGGGCCCTACACGTGTGTACATTTAAGAAATGACAGAAAAAATTGCATACAATAGATCCACTCCAATATTTGCATATCCTTCATGGTATGAAAGACAAGTTCCAGAATCTTAACTTCAGTGATAGGAAGCCAGTATTGAATCTAGGCTTCAAATAATCAGCCAGGCAAACTCTTAGAGCATTCCAAGTGTTTAAGCTCAGGGAGAGAGAGAGAGAAAGAGAGAGAAAAAGAGAGAGGACTAAGTAAAGGAAGATGTGTGTCTTCTAACTGTAGGCATTTAATGAGACTCTATCTTTGGAACACTCTCGTCCTTCCTACAATATTTTCCTTGTTAAACCTATTTATAATTACAAATGCCTCAATTATGTCAGTGTAGCTGATTCTCAGCCTATACTTCCAATTAAAATCTTATTTATTTATTTTTTTTGAAATCCAGTCTCACACTAGCAATTGCAGGATATTTCTACCTAGATATAACATCAATTTCTGAAACTCAACATATTTTAAGTGAACTCATCTGTCTTTCATTCTACTTCTATCCTTTTTAAAAAAAAATTTCTGTATTATTTGAATAGTACCATCATTCACTAAATTTCTCATCCTTAAAATCTTGAATCATCTTTCATTTATTCCTCTTTATTGATTCGTCATTACATGCAATCAGACAAATCTTGTCAAATTTAACTTTTTGTAACTCTTATCCCTTCTTTTTTCTACATACTTTGACTCATCTCTACTATAATTTAGGCCACCATTTTCTCAAATGGACAATTACAATGTCCTTCTAACTGATCTGATTAGATTTTCATTCCAGTACATTAGGTAAAGTTAGTGTCTCCAACACACAGTATTGGTTATGTCATTTCCCTGATGCAAAATTTTCAAAATTACTCTTCACAAACCAGTTTTAATCCATATTTGCTATCTTTTTATTATTCAATTTGCATTTTTTCCTTTTCACTCACATTGGTTAAAAATTCCTTTAAAAATCATCCAATCTGTCCATTAGCTGAAGTAAAAAAGAAACCAAAAAAACATTTGTCATAATTCAGTTGCTAATCATGTCAAGTCTTTATGTTAAACCCATCTAATCAACTGTTAGTATGAAAATAATTATCTGTAGTCAGAAATACAGATTTTCTAAATAATGTTTGACAATAACATATACCTGTAATAAGAGCTATGGATATTAAGCCATATGGACCATATAGTCAGTTAAATTGGTAAAACTACTTGAAAAGATTGATTCTGTACTGCTTCATCAGACAAAATTTTTCTCAGTGCTTCTTAACATTAATAGCTTCTTTAAGATATTATGATTATAAACATGAAGGAGTTAATCATAATTTCTTAGAGAGAAAACATTTGACTTCCTGGAAATGAGATTTTTACATCTGTAAACGGGGATAATGGCACTTGCCCTACATACTAGACAGATCTGTTTTGAGGGCCAAAAGAGATTTAAGAATGTAGATGATTTTGAGATACAAATATATTATACAGAGATCCTATATCAGTAACTTCAAAATCTAAAACGCGTATAAGCACTAGGAAATGGCTTGTTTTAATGCAAAGGAAGACTACTATTAAATACGAATATGAATCTTTTCTGAAATTACTAACTGGGATGATAGACATATTTAAATAATACTTAAACTCACTGAGTCAGTTTTCATCTTTGAAAAATTAGATTAATATCTAACACTCATCTATAGGATCTCTGTACTGTTTGTTGAGTAAGATTCTCATTGTCTTAGTTTGTTCAAATCTCCTTGTAATAGACAAAATAGACTAAAACATGTGAAATAAATTCCATGTTATAAAGTCACATCAGTAAATTCATATTTGATATCCATTAATTATATTTCTGTTACTTAAACAAAATCAAACAAGTTTTCTAGCTTCAGTTTAACAAGTTTTCTAGCCATATTAGGTTAACATACTGAACAAAGATCAGCTGCTTGAAACAGATATTATTTGAACCAAAAGGAAATAAAATCAACATCAAGTGGTAGAAACACGGAGGAGAGGGTTAGCATCCTTCAAACTGAATTCTTCATATCCCCAGGGTATATGGATGCACCTAAAGGCCACGCAGGGGTAGAGACAAGCCATACAACGGAACTCTGGAACCTCCACTCAGCTTCTGTCTAAGTAGTTTATTTTCATTTGTTTGATATACAGAGGGTTTTCCCAAAATCTATTTTTGAGAAAAGGTTTCTGTTGTCATGTTTTCTCCTCCCTGACCCTTGCCATAGTGACTTCTCCCAAAAAACAGCTTGAAAAACTCTGTTGTAGAGTAAGGTATTTCCTTTCTGCAGTGGGTATTTTACTCTGTTATAGCACATTAGAGTAGTTGATTCAAATTAATGGAGATGTTATGTCATCAAAAAAGATTAAATTATGTTTATCCAATTCTCTATCAGATTGCAACTGAGTATTAGTGACAGGTTGAATAATGGCCTCCAGAAATGTCCATGTTCTGGTCCCCAGAACCTATGAATGTTACCTCAAATGGGAAAAAGAACTTTGCAGGTGTGATTAAGTTAAGGATGTTGAGAAGGGAAATTATCCTGGATCATCAGGGTAGATTCTATGAAGTCATAAACATTCTTGTAAGAGGGACCCAGGAGGATCAGAGTCAGAGGGGAAGGAGATGTGGTTATAGAAGCAGATAGCAGAGCGATGTACTTTGAACACAAAGAAAAGTACCAAAGGCCAAGGAATACAGGTCGCTGCTAGGAGCTAAAAAGGAAAAGGAAATGGATTCTCCCTTCATTCTCTAGAAGGAACCAGCCTTGCTGGTACCTTGACTTTAGTCCAGTGAAATTGTCTTATGACTTTCAAAACTATAAGAGAACAAATGTGTCTTGCTTAACCCACTGTTTGGTAATTTGTTATAGTGGCTTTGGGAAACAAATACAGTAAGACATTTGCATATCTGTGGTTGTGGTAGCACTGTGTATGTCATTATAGCTTCATTCGACCACATTCTCTATGCAAGTTCATATGAAGCTTCTTTCTCTAAGTCATTCACACATTCATTTGTAAACTACATGTGTATCTTGTACTAGTGGCTATGTTAGGTATTACAGATAAGTAAATTATTGTTCCATAGGCCCAGATCTTGAGAGTCTAGAAGTCTGGTTGAAAAGACAAGTAGTTAAGAAGTAATTATGGTAATGTGTTGAATCTTTGTGATATTGTGAGTTATAATAAGAAATATATATTTGGTCTTTGTTTCCAATCCTTGACATAGGGCTCTTAAAACCCTTGTAAATTCCTAAATGATGAGAACATCTTTTGTTCTAAAGAGGAGACTCTCTGTGGACTCCTGAATGGTTCCTGGATGAGGGTTGGTCACTGGAAAGACCAAGCTGTGATTAGAAGCTTGGAATTTTCAGCCCCTGCCCCCTCTAATTCTCTTGAGAGGGGACAAGAGCTAAAAACAGAGTTAATGCTATATCATGCCTATGTGATAAAGTCTCTGTAAAATTCCCAATAGCATGGGTTTCAGAGAGCTTCCAGGTCAGTGAACTCATGATGTACTTGATAGGTGACACACTCCAGCTCCACAGGAACAGAAGCTCCTGCACTTGAGATCCTCTCAGACCTTGCCCTACATACCTCTTTATCTGGTTGTTCATCTGTATCCTTTATCATATCCTTTAATAAACTGGTAAACTAAGTGTTTCTTTGAGTTTTGTGAGCTGCTCTAGTGAATTAATTAAACCCGAGGAGAGAGTCATGGGAACCTCAGATGTACAGTGGATTGATCAGAAACACAGGTGACAACCTGGATTTTTGAATGGCATCTGAAGTGGTGTGGAAGCAGTCTTGTGGGACTGAGTCCTTAACCTGGGGTCTGATGTTCTCTCCAGGTAGATAGTGTCAGAATTGAGTTAAATTGTAGGACATCCAGCTAATGTTACAGAGAATTGCTTGGTGTAAGAAACCCCACTCCCTTCCTCCACACATCTTGTGTCAGAAGTATTGTGAGTGTGGTAATAGTGTGAGAATAAAGGAGACACACAGAGAAAGAGAAAGACTTAGGGTTTTCTAACCCAATCCTATAAATGAGGCATGCATAAAGGAGCCTTGTGACAGCCTGATGGAGAACCTATGCTCTCTGGGAAAGGCTAGAAAGACTTCATGGAAGAGATGATGCTTGGGTTAAGTTACAAAGAATCAGAAGAAACTTTCTAGGGATATTAAGTTTAAACAGGAAATTCTAGGCAGGAAAAGGGCAAATACATAATATAGCAGCATGAAGAATTTTAGCTTATTCAAGCAACTACAAAAAAAATTGGAATTTGGGAATAGACTTCAAAGAGGATGGCTAAATACATTAATATTAGGCTGATGAATGCATGCAGTGGAAAACTACCCACCTACTATATCTCATAAATAATTTAAAGATAAGGAAATTATATCTATTATGTTATAAATGAAGGTGGGTGGAAAGGTTAATTTGTTGTATGAGAGAATAAAAACAAGATTTAAAAAAATATGCATGTGCTTTCAAGATGAGCATTGATGTTCCTTCCAGCTATATGTTTCCATAATTCTGTTAAATCTAAGTGAAATTTTTTTTCTAAGTTCCTAAGCTGATAGAAATAAAGCTTTTGAGTACATCGTAGAAAAAAAATACATGCTTGTTAGAAAGGTTGTGTTTTCTTTCATTTTTAAAGAACCTGTTATGAGTGTTTCTTTCTTTTTTTTTTTTTGCATGGCGTGGAAAAAAAGAATTTTTTCCAGCATTTTTACGTTACAGTGTCCACAAATATCTGAGTGTTGGAAAGGATTATTTGTTTTTGTTGTTTGTTTATTTGTTTTGTTTTGTTTTGCATTGCTTTTCATTAGGATGTTCCAGGATTATGCAGCTGTAGTCAAGGTCTTTATTTATTTTATTCTATTCAAGATAGCCTCTTACTTTAGCAGTGGTAATTTCACAGTCCTCACTCTTTTTCCGACACTCTTTTAGTGAAGTATGGATGTCTATTGTCTGCCACTGCTGTTACTCCTCTGATGTGAAGGCCGCCTGTCATTGAAAAGAGTTACCATGCTCCAGTGAGGGAGATACGATGTTTTTAAATATATTCTAAGATTTATTTAATAGGTTTGACCTTTTCAGAAATTGTCCTTATCCATCATTATATTACATGATCAATCATTTTATACTTCATCATCTATAAAACAAGCATTAACAATAGGGGAAAGAGTTTACATTCCATTTTTCTCTAGAGATTTATATCAAAACAGTGTGGACAGCTCTGCTAATTAAGGATGGAAAACTAAAAGATTTGTACTGATATGACGACCCTTACAAGGGTCAAGGTTTTTAACTGAATTTTCTCTGAATCTATACATTACCTTAGATTTCAAGGACATAAAAAGTGGGTCCAGTAATTTTCTTTGGTTTATTTCTATGTGACTTGTCTATTTGAATAAATATGCCTAGAATTCTGAATTCCTCATTTATTTTCCTAGTATCTTGGATAGTTTAAAATTAAGGTGGTATTAATTATTTTAGAAATATAAGAAAATAAACAGTTACTGGACTGGTTAATGAATCACCTTCATTCTCTGACCAGATATTGACAAAAATTTAACTGTTTCAAGGTTGGCTCTATTATTTTTACTGTCACTGCAGTCTTACTTGAAACACTGGACAGATTTTGAAGGTTTACTTAGTGAGTCTGCATTTAAAATAAGTAGTTTGGAGTAAGTAACTTTTAACTTGGGTACTTTATCCAAACTAACCTTTTGTAAACTAAATTTAAATATCTTAGGAAAAAAAAAGTTTCCCATATCCTCACGGCAGGGGCACTTCTTGAACAAGATCTGGTCTCACCTTTCCAGTATAATTTATAACAATGTCTACTGGAATAAAAGTAATTTTTTTTCTATCAGCCAGTGTATGGGCTTACTAAACACTAGTTGGATTAAAATCATCAGAAGAAAGCTTAAGGTATTTTATTAGTCTCTTTTAGTCCAATTTTAAACTAATAAAAGAGTAGTAGATGGAAAAACAGAAGTGACAGTTTGTTTTTAAAATAAAAAAAATACGATAAGCAAAAATCAAATCC
This sequence comes from Physeter macrocephalus, assembly GCF_002837175.3. NCBI lineage: Eukaryota > Metazoa > Chordata > Mammalia > Artiodactyla > Physeteridae > Physeter > Physeter macrocephalus. Next base: position 65,994,459 of record NC_041219.1, on the reverse strand, counting down.
ACATCTTTACTATTCTCTAATCATAAAATCAAATTTATTTATTATTATTTTTTAACATCTTTATTGGAGTATAATTGCTTTACAATGGTGTGTTAGTTTCTGCCTTACAGCAAAGTGAATCAGCTATATGTATACATATATAAACAACAAGGATTTACTGTATAGCACAGGGAACAGTATTCAATACCTTGTAATAACCTATAATGAAAAAATCTGAAAAAATAATGTAAACATATATATGTATAACTGAATCACTTTGCTGTACACTGAAACTAACACAGTAGTGTAAATCAACTATACTGCAATTAAAAAAAATAAAGATAAAAAATCAAATTTAACAAAAAAATTAGAGGAAGGACAGCTGTAGGGGTAGAGACAGCTTATGTCTATTCTATCTGAGCTATCGAAGATGAAATATGCAAAGGTGTTATTTCTAATATTATTTAAAATATATGTATATTTAGCAATATAGGTCAACAAAATTCAAATTTAAGGATAGAAGCAATTTTCCACTTAATGATAGGCATAACCTAGATATGATCACAAGCATACAGCACAGGAGCAGAGCAGATCCCATTTTGCTGAGACTTTGGTAAAAAACTTTTAGAGTTTGTTTTTTTTTTTTAAAACATACCGTGTTTTATATAATAAATTTCATACGGTAATAACAATATTATGATGCTTTTATCAAACTGTTGAAACTAAATATTTATTCTTTATCTTCATTTGAATAAATCAACAGGCTAAATATTTTTAATATCCAGTAAAGATAACAATGATCTTTCTGTACTGTGCCTATTTTGATTGATATCTGGATTGTCTCTATAACATGCTGAACTATTTGAAGGAAAAGTAAAAGCAACAACAGCAACACCCAGAAAAAACTTTTCTCATCCAGATGTTTTCCCTACATGATAATAAATATTTTAAAACATCTGGATGACTATATCTTTCATTTTTCATATAAATATGAAATCAAATTTATAATTAGATGCATTAATCAGTCTGTAATTGAGTAAGTTCTGGATACATTTATTAGATAGTGGGACATCCTAAGTGTTCTTGAAAGTCATTATTTATTTTTACAGAAAGTCATTGTCTTTGGATCAAATGATTTGTCTGGTAAACTTTTGAAATAATTAATTAGAAATAATCAATTATAAAATAATCAGTTAGAAAAGAATATCCCTATATCTTCTTATTTATTTTCATGCAAACAAAATGTGAGAATTCAGCTTTACTCAAAATACTTACACCGAACTCAGGGAAATAATAAAGAACAATGACAAAGAATGTGATTGATGCTAACCTGATGAAACAACTGTGAATGCAAGATATCCCAGAGAGATCCACCTGAATTCATATCAGTCATAAGCTTTCCTTCTATATTTTGGTTATTTGAAAACAAAATTCCTCACTTGAGTAGTTTTTCCATTAGCATCCCATTAAACCTGTATACTGTTAATTAAGAATGTTAGTTCTTGATATGCTGCATGTTATAGTTTGAGAAGATTTTGTGTATTTAAAATTTAGGCAGTGAATACTATTGTGTTTTTAGACAAGTAAAGTAGAGCACAAAGAAGGTCAAATAACTAACTTGATACCTAGTACCTAGTAGGTAACTTACCTAAATTTGAACCCAGTTTTTTGTTGTTGTTGTTGTTTTTTTACCTAGGCCTTTGCTCTTTGCACTACATTAAGTCGTCATAAAAAATAGCTGAATATTAGACCATTTAAAAGAGAGTGTTAATATTACAAAAATTCAGACTTAAAATGATAATACAATTGAGAATTGGAAACATGCGTCCAATGAACAAAGATAATATTTTTATTACTATTGGATGTGAATAAAAAAGACCAATAGAAAAAAAAAAAGATAGGTGCCACCCAGCTGCCTCACTGCATGTAGAGAGTTGTCCTCTTGTAAAACCAGTTATTAAAGTGGAAGCACCGAGTATGTATGCTGAAAACTGGGCATTAATGATCTTTAGGAAAGTTTATAACATGAAGGAAAAGTAGAAGTAATCTTAGTTTTCTGAACTTAAAACCTCCTTGAATGTTATTTTTAATCAGTTTTAAAAGCCCCAAAGATTTCAAGGAAGAGCAAAATTTATATATTTTTGAAACCGTTAATCCTGATCTTAAATAAATACAAAAATTTCACTTATTTTATGGATTCAGATTAGTGTTCTCTAGTCCCAACGATATTGTTTCAGATATGAGTGATGGCCTGTGTGCCTGGCAACCAGAAAGATGTTTCAGCTTAATGCTACTAGTTTCTAAAGGACTAAAACCTACAGAAGCCCCCAGAAGGTAAGCATGCAGAGGAATATTTGAGAAGCCCAATAGCTCCCCCAAACTAAGGTAAACCAGTTGTCCCAGAGGAACAAAAGTCTGGAGGACAAGAAATTTATGTGGCTAGGAAACAGTAAACAAATTTTAGATTAAATTAAGGGTCAGAGAGTCAGGTAGTAAAAGATAAGGCATCAACAATCCAAACTATCCAAGTGAATCAGAGACAAGAGCAAGATCTACTGAAGATCAATTTTAATAAATAGGAAATTTTAATTGGCTCATAATAGGTGATAGAATAATAAAAAGTATTGCTACCTCTTTTATGTTTACCCTAAAAACTGGATTTTCCTTTATAACTTTAATATTGGTTTGCAGATGATAGTTGAAAGTCAAACAGTCATATGCATCAGTGACTCCAGTAGGACGTGTTGACGACTTTGGTTGTTTCTAACTGAGGCTACGGGAAGGACCATTTTGAACCCTGATCACAAGGCCTGATGTTATCCTGAGTGGTTGAATCTTATCCTTCTGTTGCTGAGTAAGAACAGTCTTTGTCAAGAAGAGTCCTTATCTCCCCACATGACTAACAGAACTTCTGTAATTTAAACTCACTTTTATTTTTAAATGACTAGCTTGATTTCTGTCATTAATATTTCTAATTCATTTTAATCTTTTAAATTAAAAATCGTTAAAGAATCAGACGAGATTGATTACTTGAGATTCAGTGAACATATCCAGCCCACGTAGGTTTCTTCTACGATGACACAACAGCAATTTGGGATTGTTCAAAACAGCAAATAAAAGACAAATCCCAACTCTAAAAGAATCATTGACATATTCTGGAAACATCATTGGAACGTTTTCTCAAACATGAAATAGAAGGAAGCTGATCAAACTTTCCACGTGAGGTCCCTGGTGGGGCAGTAGGAACAGTAGAAGCTTGAGAGTCCGGGAGACCTTGGATCAATTCCAGTCCCATTAACTAGGATGAGTTATCTAATCTCTCTGATTCTCAGGTACCTCATTTTGAAAATTTCTCCCTTGCAGGACTATTAGAAAGATCAAATTAGATCATTTACATAAAACTTTTAGCAAGTTCCTAGCATAAAACTTTTAGCACAAAGTAGCTATTTTGCCAAGTAATAGAAAATATAACTGTGTTTGTGGCTGAATTTAAAGAAATACTCTTCCTGAAATAGCATACAGACTCAAATCTCTAAAATTTGCATTTTCATTTCAGATATCCATACCAACTCAATTTGTAATACATAAAGGCATTTCTTAAGTTAGAAATATTTTATTTTTGTATATGGTACAAAATTTAAAATAAACAACTTAGAGAAAATGTTCCAGTGTCAAATATAGTAATTTCTTTATTGTTCCAAAAATTCAAATATTTCATTAAAATACATTTGAAAATGGCATATAAGCACTCATAGTGTACTTAGACTTTTTATATCTTAAATCAGAATTTTCAAAACTGTTTTTGCACAAATAGCTCAGTTACACCCACAAATCACTGAATCTATTTAGCATCTTTTGAAGAGGTGTAATTTTTTGAAAAATGTGACATTTGTTTTTGTGCCAGTGCATTTGTCAACATTAGTGTAATTAGCTCAAGTTTCATCAACTAGCTGGTGCAATCTGTTCAGAAAGCAACTTTGAATTTTGAATAGTCTTATAGACTCTAGTTAGAGTTTAAGCCTATGGGATTTGAGTTTAGTTTTTATATGTGAAAAAAAGGAGAGAATACCTTTTAATAAAGTCAGCATGATTTTTAAAAATTTGGATTATATAGTATATAAATGAGCATCAGGATTTTTATAGTATCAGTAAAAATTTTAGGAAAGTATTAAAAATATTATCTCTTTGAAATTCCCATTACCCAGAACAAGCAGTTATTTTGTTACATAGCAAATAACCACATGATGTGCTATCAATGCATTTATTTTAATTGCAAAAATAGTTCAACTTGGCTTAGGTCAGGAAAAAGGGACAAAGATACTAACGATTATATTGCTTATTGATAGGAATTTGTCTCCACCATGAGGCAGCAGAAGAAAAGGCTTAGGAAAACTTTAAATAATAATTTTATCAAGATATATTTTTTGGGGGGTGGGGAGATAGATAAAAGTATGCTTTTACTTAGTCACATGCTTGACACAGATGCTTTTATATTAGTAAGGGGAATTTTAGAAAGTGTGAGAGAAGGGCTCATTTTGTTTTTTTATGCCAGTAAAAATATGCTTAGTGCAAAAACCATATTTGAGGAACAAAGAATAGCAGGCAGTATCTCTGAAAATGAATAATTTATGCTGTGATCATATTCAATCTAACAAATAGGTGGTCTCAGGTTCAATGGCTACATCTAAATAGAACAACAAGAAATAGAAGGTTGAAAATACTCATTTTTATTCTAAATAACCCAGATGAAAGAATTGCAATTTTTAAAAAAAACATACAAATATCCAACATATGTTTACTGCCAACTTCCCTGTAAAGATACACACACACACACACACACACACACACACACACACACACACACACACACACACCATACACCATAGTCCCTGTTTTCAAGGAGCTATGTTCAAGTTAGGAAAGATATATGGAGTAAAGAAAAACTTATTTTACTGCCAAGTGATGTCTAAATAATATGCAAAATGCAGCATCATCATGGAAAAGATGGTTCTTGAAGAATAGGACAATTATTTTAATTGCTTGAAATACATCTTTGGATAAGTATTGCAGATGAAAGGCATTATAAAAAATATAGAGGTGAGAAATACAAGAGGCCATATTCTGTAAATGGAATGTATTGGTGGAAGTGAGTTAGAGAAAGGTTTTAGTTGTATTCACTTACTGATTATTAAATAAATTTGACGGCCTGCCAATTTTAGTCCCTATGTTTATTTTAGGTAGTAGAGATGATTAGTGTAGGCTTAGCCCTTGAAATACTTAAAATATTAAGACATTGAGAGAATGTAAATATCTGTAAATATCCACAACCATATTTATTAGAAAAATTGATTGTAAAAAAGAAGAAAAACACAAAACAATTGTAGTGTTGTTCTTAGAATGGTGAACCTGTTTCAGCATAGGAGATCATGATGGTGGTGGCATTGGGAGAGCCTTAAGGATGGTAGAACTTAGATATAGAGAGATCAGGTGGTGACACGTTAGTTCCCCATTCTGTCACTGTCCTCCTGATGAGGTTCCAGTCACCTTTGTTAATTCCTTAGCCCTCCATACAAGTGTGAGGAAAGAGGGACTTATTTAATATTGGAGAAATGGAATTATAAAGAAATCATTATACACTGTTTAATAAGAGTGGTGAATATTGAGTGCTGAGTAAAAGCAGTGAGACTGGATATCCTTGCCTTGTACCAGATCTTAGAGGAAAAGCAGTCTTTCACTATTTTATATGCTGTTAACTGTCAGTTTGTATACATGCCTTTCATCAGGTGGAGAGAATGCCCCTCTATTCCTGATTTGCTGAGAATTTTTATCAATAACAGAAGTTATGTTTTGTCAAATGCTTTTCTGCATTTATTGAGATAACCATGTGTTTCTTCTAGACTGAACATAGTGCATAATACAGTTTGATTTTTGAATAGTGAATCAGCCTTGCATTCCTGAGTGAATTCTATTTTTTCATGCTATAATATTCTTTTTTTATATTGCTGGATTTAATTTGATAATATTCTGTTGGGGATTTTTGTTTCTATGTTTATGAGAGAAATTGACCTGTAGTTTTTTTGTTTCTTTGTTTTTTTGTTGTTGTACTGTCTTTGTATGGCTTAGGTATCAGATTGATCATAGCTTTGTTAAATGAGTTGTGAAGGATTTCCTCTCTTTATCTCTTTCTTGAAGAGATGCCAAAGAATTGGTGTTATTTATTCTTTAAATATTTTGTAGAATTTATCAGTAAAACAGAGTGTACATGAGAGATTTCTTTTCAGATTTTACCTACAGAATCAATTTCTTCAATAGTTATAAGGCTATTCAGATAATCTGTTTTATCTTCAGTGAGTTTTAGTAGTTTGTGATTTTTGAGGAATTAGTTTATTTTGTCTAATTTTTCAAATTTATGAGTATAGAGCTGTTTGTAGTATTCTCATTATCTTTTCAACAACATTTTTTGTGTGGTCTGTAGTAATATTCTTGTTATCTTTTTAATAACATCATGTCAGGATCTATAATGATATTCTTTTATTCTTGATATTTATAACTTGTTACTTCTCTATTTTTTTTAGTATTGCTAGAGTTTATCAGTTTCATTTGCTCTTTATTTTAAGTTTTATGATTTTCTTTTTTTCTGTTTTTGATTTTATTGATTTCTGCTCTTTATTTATTTATTTTTTTCTTCTCAGTTGATTTTAAATTGTCCTTTGTTTTCTAGTTTTAAAGGTTAGATTATTGTTTTGAAATTGTTTTTACAGCATAAAACATTATAGCATTCTATAAGTTTTCTCTAAGTACTACTATAGTAGTATCACACAAATTTTGATGTATTTTATCTTCATTTTCATTCAGTAAAAAGATTTTTAAATTTTCTCTAATACTTTCTAAATTTTATCCATGGATTTTTTAGGATTGTGTTATTAATTTCCAAATAATAGGTGATTTTTTTCCCTTTTATTTTTCTCTTACTGATGTTTAGTTTAATTCCAGTATGCTCAAGGAACATATTTTGTATGGTTTTAAGTCTTTTAATTATGTTAAGGTTTGTTTTATGACTGAAGCTATAATCTATTAGGTTGACTTTTCCATGGGCACTTGAAAAGAATGTCTAATCTGATGTTGTTGAGTGTTCAGTCAATGTCAATCAGATCCAGTCAGTTGATAGTATCACTCAGCTCTTCTATCAATACATACTTGATTTTTTTCCTACTAGTTCTATTATTGAGAATAGAGTTTTGAAATATCCAAATATAATTGTATATTTGTCTATTTCTTCTCTCAGTTTTGTCAGTTTTTGCTTCAAGTATTTTGAAACTCTCTTGTTAATTCAATATCTATTTAATGTTGTTATGTCTTTTTAGTAAATTGACACTTTCTTCAATATGCAATCTCCCTATTTCTGTCTCTATCTCTGGTAAATTTATTTTCTTTGAGGTCTACTTTGTTTGATAATGCCATAGCTATTCCAGCTTTCCTTTGATTAGTGTTCGCATAGTATATCCTTTTCCATTATTTTAATCTATTCATATCATTATATTTGAAGTAAGTTTCTTCTGAGCAGTATATATTTGGGTCATTTTATTTTTAATCCATTCTAACAATCTCTGTCTTTTAATAGGTGTGTTTAAACCATGTATACTTAGTATTTTTGATATGTTTGGAATTAGTTATACCACTATTTGTTTTGTTTGTTCCCTCTTTTTTTATTCTCCACCTTCCTGTTTACTGCTCTTTTGTGTGATTTGAACATTCTAATATTTCATTTTCACTTTGTCACTTTGATTTTAACAAAATCTCTCTTTTTTTTTTTTTTTGTGGTACGCGGGCCTCTCACTGTTGTGGCCTCTCCCGTTGT
>NC_041219.1:65981331-65986335 GCF_002837175.3 Physeter macrocephalus | reverse complement strand
GCTCCACAGCATGTGGGACCTTCCTGGACCGGGGCACGAATCCAAGTCCCCTGCATCAGCAGGTGGACTCTCAACCACTGCGCCACCAGGGAAGCCCCTAACAAAATCTCTTTTTATAATAGTTTTAATGGTTGCTTTAGGGATTACAAAATACATAGTTCCCTTTTGAAAGACTATTTAGAAATAATATTTTACCACTTTAATTGAATGTAGAAATCTTACTACCATATGGGTTACTTTGTTCTCCTACTAATGCTGTAGTTGTCTTATATATTACATCTACATACATTGAAAAGCTAGTGTGACAATATATTTTTTGTTTTCAATCATCACATAAAATTTGAATAACTCAACATGAGAAGAAAAACCTTACTTACCCAGACATTTACAATTTCTATTACTCTTTCTTTATTCCTGGTGTTTCATATTTCTCTGATATCATTTCCCTTCTTTCTGAAGAACTTCATTTAATATTTCTTTTTCTTTTAGAGCAAGTCTGCTGGCTATGAATTCTCTTAGTTTCCTTTCCTCTGAGAATGTCTTGATTTCCCCTTCATTCCTGAAGGATATGTTCACCAGATACAGAATTCTGAATTTATAATTATTTTGTTTCAACACTTTGAAAGTGTTATGCTAGCTTTACTGGGTTCTGTTGTTCTGATAAATTTACAGCCATTTAAATTGTTGTTCTCCTGTAGGTATTGTGCTCTTTTTTTCTCGTTGCCTTTAAGATTTTATTAATTTATTTTGCTTTGTCTTTGTTTTTTAGCAAAGTCTGACTTCAAAATTTGACTTTGAAGTATCTAGACATGGGTTTCCTTAGGGTTTATTCTGTTTGGGATTTGCTTACCTTCTTGAATCTGTAGGTTTCTGTCTTTTGCCAAATTCGGCAAATTTTATATCATTATTTCTTCAAATACTTTTTGTTGAACTTCAGTCAGCATCCTTTGGATTATATTGGACATTTCGAATATTATGTTAAATATTATGTTATGAGAAACTGAGCCTTATTTAGATCCTCTGGAGTATGTTGATATTTTTGTTCTGGCAGGCAGTTGACCTTGTTAGATTTAGGCTAAAAATTCCATCCTACATTCTTTGAACTGATACTATAAGGTCAGTTCAGTTTTCAAAACTTTGTAGTGCTATTCAGATCTGCCTATTTGTGAGTCACTCAGTGGTCAGTCTGGGATCTGTGTGGAGATCCGCCATCATTTTATTCTCAAAGTCTTCTATATGAGAGTCTGGGTCAGATTCATAGGTGCACAGTATGGTGGTGAGCTCAGGAGCTCCTATTTAACTTCCTGGAGTAGGTTTCCCAAGCTTCTCCCTCCCTGCTCTCTACCAAGTACTTTTTCTTTCTAAAGGGCTCACATTTTGGTGTACTAGCAGACATTGCTCACTTCTGTGATTGCACTGAACCCACAGCCAAGAAACAGAGAAAGAGAGCAAGAGTAAGAGTAAGAGAGATAAGAGATAGAAATGGAGAGAGAGAGAGAAAGTTACTCATGGGACACCAGTTTTACTGAATGGAGAGGAGAGTTTTTATCCCTTAGAATTGTTTCCTATAGGCTCCAGTTGCCAGTGTGAAATTCCTTGGGAGTTAGAGCACAAAAGAATGGAGAGAAAGGATAAAAGAAAAATGGGACTTTTCCTCACTCTGAGATGTAAGGAGTTCTTTTTCTACTCCTCAAGATAGAATACTCTCATATATCTCTCTTTGTCTGCCCTGCATTACTTACTTTTGGGTTCTTAACTGAGATGACTTCAGGTTGGGGAATACCAGAGAAAATAAAAGAAAAATAAAAAGGAAAAGGTAAACTCAACACAGATTTGGTAGTACATTGGATTCTGGTGTTCTTCCCCAAACTGCTTGTTGCTATTTTGTTTCCAGAGTCTTCAAATAGCTAGGCTATACATTCTGTACAGGTTTTATAATAGTTTTCAGTGAGAGAGAAAGGAAAGCATGTGTTTACTCCACCTTAACTGGAATTGGAACCACCCAATGAGAATGTGAAAATTTTGGTATAAGAAAAGTTTCTGAAACTCAAATTCCAGACTTGACATTAAATGTTTATATAACTGATAAAATCCTTTCCTATGACATCTAATGTTGATTTTGCTATTAATTCATTCCCTGTCTTTCATATCCTGGCTGTGAGTAACTTTATATTTGTTTTGTTTTGGCTTATTTTATAGTAGCTTTCTTCATTACCACATCATTATTTCACCCAAGATGAGATGTTTCCAAGGTGCCACTGGAACAGGGCTTGGGTGAAAACTTTTTAAACATAAGCTTTCACCCACTTCATGCACTAATTGGAGCCTTTATGGCTAAGTCTATTTATAGACACCAACAAGTCTGGAATAAGAACTTTATCTCCTATGTGTATATGGTGTAGTAGTGAAGAAATATTGGACATAACTGAGATCAGGACTTAATTGCATATGGCGTGGAGTTAGCATTTTCATGAGAATTTCCAGCCTATCAATATGAGAGGAAGGATTGCGTAGGTGGCGGGGGGCAGGAATCACAAATATTGCTATGTGAATCCAGAGCAGCAAGAAGTTCAGTTTGCCTTATTAAGAAACTGAATGGAAAGGTAAGTTGGAGTCAAAATCATGGAATATCTTGAAGGTCGGTCTTGACTTTGTTAGAGACTAATTGTGGAAAGCCTTTGAAGTTGTCATAAGTATCAGTTAAATATTTAAATAAGATATCTAAGAAACTAAAAACGATTTGTGATAAAAAGCAGGATGCAGTAGCAATTCATATGACTGAAGGCTGTAATAAAGTTCTAAGAAACTTTATGATATCTTGGTAGAGTATCAAGGCATTGATCTAAATTTTGTTTACATATTCAAAAGAACAAAAAGAAAGACTTTGTAGGTATGACCAACTTCAGAAATCAATTAGTTTAAACATTTTAGTTGGATAGCATTTTTTTTTCATGTGTTTCTGATAGATAGCAAGAAATTAGTTACCTAAGGAAAATGATTAGCTAATATTTAACTTGCTTATCATAGGTCAGGAACACTCGACATCTATGAATGCACTGATTCTCACAGCAAACTTAAAAAGTAGATACAATTACCCCACTGAAAACTGATGCATAGGGATATGAAAGAGGTGCCTAGCAACTGAACACTCCAAAAGGAACACGTCTTCAATATGTTTGTCATAATATGTTACTTACATACTTTGAAGCAAAATGTAGTCTGAGAAATCCATGAGAAAGTAAAATATAAACAGCTTACCAACCAATTGTTCTAAACATTCAGAAGGTGGTACATATATTTACATATTTACATGGAAAAGTCCCTTTATACTTGGGATAAACAAACACACACAGACATTTATGTTAGTCTTTAATTTAAGCAAATGAAACTATTGATTGAAATGAGGAAATTGCCAGCAATTCCAAGAGAAAACATATAGTCATCTGAATAGAATTTAAATACAAAATTAAAATATAGGACACTCTATATACCTACTTAGATTCCCAGAGAAAATAGGAAACCTAGCTAGCTCTTGTGCAAGTAATCTGATTTGATATCCAGTGAGAAACTACTAAATAATGACTACAAATACTAACCAAATTACCTTATTGATAAAAATATTCTTGTATTTTTTGCCAAATGTGCACCTGTGTGACATTTACATCTGGAGATACACTTTTATAATTTTTATATGAATAAAACAATTTAGACTATGTAGGCATGTAGGCCATTGTAATCTTCAATTTTAAAATACTATAAGAAAAAGGGCTTCTGCTCAAATGTCAATAGCCCATTCAAGTGTTCTTTGTTGTCTTTAATTTCTACCATTGTAATAACATTTTCTTAGTTTTTCATTCCAGAATGTCATTTATAGACATCTCCATTGGGCATGCAGGTTCTTACACGAACAAAGAAACATTCAAGTTCTGCATCAGTCTTAAATGTGCTCTGCATGAATTTAATCATTTATCCTTTGCTGCTGACAATAGCTACAACTTTTGCTTTTGTAATATGCTTCAATATTTTTCAAATTGAAAATGATCTGGATTTTTAAAAATCAAAATATAGTTGATTTAGACTGTTGTGTTAGTTTCAGGTGTACAGCAATTGTACAGAAATTGCTTTCTTATATACCATCAATAAGCAACTGGAATTTGAAATAAAAATACACAGCACCATTTATATTTGCACAACAATATGAAACACAAGTTTAATTCTAACAAAATGTGCATTAAAATTATATGAATAAAACTGTAAAACTCTGATTACAAAAAATCAAAGAAAATGTAAGTAAATGTGGAAATATTACATGTCCATGGATAGGAAGACTCAATATTGTGAAGATGTCAATTCTTCCCAATTTGATGTGTAGATTCAAAACAATCCAAATCAAAATCCCAGCAATTTTCTTTTCTTTTTTGGATATCAACTACTAATTCTAAAGTTTATATGGAAAGGCAAAAGACATAGAATAACCAACACAATACTGAAGAAAAAAAAAACTCAGAGGACTGATGCTACCTGAATTGAAAACTTATTATAATGATCCCACATGCTGTGAAACAGCACAACAAGTTGTGGCCCGTGTGCCAAAACTACTGAGCCTGCGCTCTAGAGGCCGCGAGCCACAACTACTGAGCCCGCATGCTGCAACTAATAAATCCCACGCACTTAGAACCCATGCTCCGCAACAAGAGAAGCCACCACAATGAGAAGCCCACGCACCGCAAGGAAGAGTAGCCCCTGCTCGCCGCAACTAGAGAAAGCCCGTGTGCAGCAACGAAGACCCAATGCAGCCAAAAATTAAATAAATAAATAAATAAATAAATAAGAAACTACTGAGCCTGCGCTCTAGAGGCCGCGAGCCACAACTACTGAGCCCGCATGCTGCAACTAATAAATCCCACGCACTTAGAACCCATGCTCCGCAACAAGAGAAGCCACCACAATGAGAAGCCCACGCACCGCAAGGAAGAGTAGCCCCTGCTCGCCGCAACTAGAGAA
>NC_041219.1:65963891-65980996 GCF_002837175.3 Physeter macrocephalus | reverse complement strand
CCACAATGAGAAGCCCACGCACCGCAAGGAAGAGTAGCCCCTGCTCGCCGCAACTAGAGAAAGCCCGTGTGCAGCAACGAAGACCCAATGCAGCCAAAAATTAAATAAATAAATAAATAAATAAATAAGAGGAAATTAACACAGGCCACTAAAAGACATGGAGAACTCGAATACATATTGCTAAATCAAAGAAGGCAGTCGAAAAAAGCTTCATACTATAGATTTCAATTATATGACATTCTGGAACAGGCAAAACTAAAGGTACGATAAAAAGATCAGTGGTTTCCAGCGGTTTGTGGAGAGGGAGAAATAGGTGGAGTACAGGAGACATTTAGGGTGGTGAAACTATTCTATATGGTACTGTAATCGTATGTACTTGACGTGCATATTTCAAAACCCATAGAACAAATAGTGAATCCTACCTACAGACTTTAGTTAATAATGTATAAATATTGGTTCATAACTTGTAATAAATACACCACATTAATGTCAAATTTAATTATGGGGGAAAAAATGCCTGAGGAGGGGTGCAGAAGAGTAAGTGGGAACTCTCTGTACTTTCTGCTCAGTTTTTCTGTAAACCTAAAAGTGCACCAAAAATAAAGTCTATTAAAATACAAAGAGTTATGGAACATCTAATACATAAGAATTTTATATAAATATGTAGACAAAAATATACATGTGCACTTATGTGGATAAGTGTGTACATATATGTGTTTATGTGTATGTGTGTGATTATAAAATAAACAACGAATACATGTTTGCCTAACCCGTTTGCTGTTTCCTGTTCTTCACATATTTAGGTTTTGTCTATTTTTGAGTCTATAGCAATTATGCACACACACAGAAACACATTTTATATGTGTGTGTATATATATATATATATATATATATATACATATCTATTCCAAAACATTATGGTATATATGAAGTAAATTACTATATCTATGCTTAATATAATATATACATACAGATATATAATGTTCAGAATATATATCTGTATATGTACATATGTGTATGTGTATATATATATGTGTGTATGTGTATATTTTCATGTATGTTGCAATTAAAAATTTTTCCCCTGAGTAAAGTAAGGCCTGGACCGATTATTTGATTCTAATTGTCTAATTGTCTAATTTCTCTTTAATAGTGCACTTGAGTTTACAGTGGATTCATCATTTCTGTTAATAATCAGTAAGGCATCAGTCCCCACTTCCACTATTCTTCATTTTCTGTTGTTACTCTTGTCCTTGTTTTGGATCTTCTTTGTTATCTGTCCTTTGGTGCGAACTGAAGAATTTTTAAAAATCTGATTATCAAACTGTCTTTGGAATTCTAGTTGGAATAACTCTACATGCAATATTAATTTCAGTAAAATTGGCATTTTATAATAATAAGTATTCCTGTCCAACGACTTGATAAACTTTTCCATTTTCCAACTCTTGCTTATGTCCTTCAATAAGACATTTTACTTTTAAAATAGGTTTTTATACATTTATTGTTCTATTTATTTCTGAGTAATGCAGTTTTGCTTAAAACCTTTGTGGATAGAAATTTGTACTTCGATTTTTTGTTAGTTAATATCGAAAAATTTACTGACTTTGAATATTTTCTTGTATTTAGCAAGATTAACAAATTCCACTGTTAATTAAATTCTAATCTTATATAAAACTAGAGCTTTGCTCTTTTTGATAAACTATTACTTAATTGAAGAAGATTTTTCTATTCTAATATTTGCATCTTTAAAAAATTATTTGTTTTTAGTTTATTTGCTGGAGTCTCCAAAACAATGTTACATAATAATAGTGATAATAAATAATCTTATCTTGTACTAGATGTAAAGATATGGTTTTAAAATGTTTACCATTTAAACAAAATTTGTTTTGTTTTCATCTCTATGGCTTTTGGTCATATTTAATTAATCTTATTCTCTGCCTTTTGGAGTTTTTGTTAGGAATGGATGCTGAATTTTATCTTAGCATACTTGGGATTCCCTAAGATGCCTGGTGAGTGGACAATCAGTGCTTCTGCTAACTGGTCTCAGCAGTGACAGCAGGAACAGATAGAATGTTTCTGCCTAGTTTCATTGCTTCTAACAGGGAGTCTATGTTTTTATTTTATGATGCTAATTGGATGTCATTGTTATTTTAACTATTCCTCACTGGGTATGTCCCAACCAATCTAACACTCTGAAAACTCAAACCTATGCTTTACAAATTCAGTCTTATAAACATGTATTAATTTAGGCATAGCACTGGCGACCATTTTAAAATAATTTTACTACTAAGTACTGGAGGGAGATGCCCATTTCAATTCTCGAGTTTTCTAAAGTTTTCTCAATTGTGGTTTGGATGGTGATGAGAAGTTGTAAATTTGGTCAAGGAAAGGAATCTCAAAGCGTTATACAAATAACAGTATAGGAAAAGATACAACAGTGGATGATCTTTTATACTGGATGATGAAGAATGATAATGTTGATGTAAGGCATGATAGATTTAACTGGCCATAGGATTAGAAAAATAATTAACTTCAGCAGTTTCATATGTGGAAGAGGCCCTTAATCTATAAATGCTGAGGGTAGTGTGAGTAAAAGTCTGATATATACATATATATTTGTTTGTTTGTTTCTTTTTTTTTTTTTTTTGCCCAGCCCTGAGATGTGGTGTGAGTCTGACCAAGAAATAAAGCTGAGTTAGGATAGTGGAAAGAGAAAGCAAGGGACAAAGGCATGAAGCACTGAGAAAGTAGACTAAACAGAATGACCATGAGCACTCAAGTGTACAATACCCTATTATGCTCTCGAAATATCCCAGCGATTGTAATTAATTATTGATCCCCCTAATTAAATGCTTACATAATATTTAGTAAGTTTTTTTCCACATAAATAAAGAATATTTGAAGTATTTTAGAGCATTTTCTTATTCGTAATTCTAACTGTATTAAATTCTCTGAAGACCCTGACCTTTATTATTCTCTTCTAATAGAAGCAATACTACATTTTCTGCTCTAAAACATTAACCTACAAAGTTTCAAGTATGTGAACTGGTCTGTTGAAATATTTTGAGATTTGGGTTTTTTTCCCCCTGACTTGTCCCTTCCAAACAGTGAAGGTAGATCTCAAAAGTGTGGTATCATGTTAAATCTGTGAACTTGAAGTCAGAAAGAGTTAAGTTTTAAATGACAATTATACAGCTTACTAGTTTTATGACATCTACCAAGTTACCCCTCTGAATCTTGCTGTCACTTTTGCCCCTTTATTAAACTTGACTTCAAATTACCCACTTTGAGTATGACATCTATTTCCCTCTGGGGACCTGACTTTTTCCCTATGTGACTATAATAAATTTTAAAAATCTGCAAAATGTCACTCTTATTCCTAGAAAAATACTAAATACTGTTTTTTCATCCATTACACCTGTGAGTTAGGAAAAGCATATTGTAGAAGCCATGAATTTACATATTTTCACAAATTAACATTGCATGTAATGATTCCTGAGTCCAGTGATGCAATGTTGTGTGGAACATATATCCTTTGTGGCTTTCATCAGAGAGTCAAAAATGTGTGTGCTTCTTCCTGATTATGCTATGCATGTTGTATAGATTATTTACCCTAAGGGCGAGCTGAAAGCATTAAAAAAACCATCTCGGATTTTCACTGAATTATTAAATTATGGTTGAATTATTGTGATAACTGAACATGACTAAATTATTAACTAATAGCTAGGAGATGAATGACTACTTTATTGGCTTAGCTATCGACTGTGAGATCAAGTGATGTTTTTAATGTAAAGGCTATAATTTAAAAGAAAAGGCCGTTTCGTGATAACTCTAAAACTCTAATGTTACTGCAGCTTTTTTTCCCCTCCACTCTGGTTATTTCACTATTCTAACGCTTTAAATTCTATTTCTAAGCTTACCACTCTCCTGGACTCCAGATCAGTGCAGCCAACTGCCTACTCAATATTTCCACCTGAATGACAGGTAAGCACCTCAGACCTTGAATATCAGAGTAACACTCCTTATATTACCTCCAAAGCATGTTATTTCTGATATCATTAAATGAGAACTACATCTTTCTACAAAACATCCATTTCCCTCTATTTTCAAAACACCTAAAGAATAAAACCTCTTCTCATTACCTTTGATGTAACATACGCTTGGACCAGTCTCTTTTTCTAGATTTTTCACTACAGCTTCTTGACTGGTCCTCCTACTCTCATCCAAGCCTTCTTCTATCTATTCTAAACACAGAATATGCAGTAATTGTGCTGCATTTAAGTTAGATCATGCCACTTGTTTTGCTCAAAGCCCTCCAGTGGCTTCCCATCTCACTCTGAAAGGATGATGAACCTGAAGGTCTCACATGATCTGTTCTCTTGTGAGTTTTTTGACCTTAGCTCTTATGATTCATGCCCTTGCTCATTCACCTCCACCACACTGCCCTCCTTGGTATTCCTGAGCTTGTCAGGCATGTTTCTGTGGTCAAACCTTCACACATCCCCTTCCTGCATCCAGGATGGCTCTTCCTCTGAAGATCCACATGGCTTTACGGTTTGTTGTTTCACCCCCTCAGACTCTTATTCATGTTACCTCAATGTGCCTTCTGCTGTCTTCTTCATGTACTGTACTTTTTCTTATTTTACCTTTATTTTTCATAGTTTTATCACACCATCTTGCATACTATATATATATATATGTGCATGTATATAATTTACTAACACTGTACTTTTAAAAACACTGTTTCTCCCTGTAAGACTCTCTCAGACTATAAGATCCATGGCATCAGGGGTTAGTGTTTTATTATTATCCTATTCCCAATGTCTAGAAGGATACTTGGCATATATCAGAAACTCAGTAAATATTTGTTGAATGAATAAATTGATATAGAACATCAGCTATAAAAATTCTAATAATAAACAATAACCTCAGCTTTTCCTGTTTAGTTCTAAACCATTTGCTTTTTGAGTCCCAGTACATTTCTATATCCTAACTTTTAATTCCACCATATGAAATAATGCTGTCTTTTGAAGGTGCTGGTAACAATCTTGTAATTCTTAGGCTGATAAGATTATCATAGCTCCAAGGTCACAGACCTTGTAATTCTTACCACTAATTAGTAGTAAAAGGCTGGACTCACCTATTGGGAAGAGTTAGATCTGTCACAAATTCTGATAATGTAGTATCAATTTTCAGTTCCAGTATTCATAAGTAAGGGTGTTTCATCTGCCTACAAGTATAAGAATATGCCTATCCTTGATGGTATTTATATCTTCAGGAATACAATTGGATATCTTGGAATAGCAGGGTAAAACTTATTTAGAAAAAAAAGGTTTTCCAGCTCCACAGTCAAGACTGAAATTATAAAATTACACGAAGTTGTTTTTAGTTTTCATAGTGGTTCAGAAAATTATCTGATTCAACACTTATACAGTGGCATGAAATCTATAACTTGTTCTTTTCATCAGTCAACTTTTTAGTGAAATATAGAGAATAATATCCAAATATGGCAATTACCAGTTCTTGGTATTTTGTCTTATTTACAGAATTAATTTACTCACGATGTTGGATTTTATTAGCTTTACCAATTTCTTTATGAGAGATCTAATGCTCCTATAATTTTAAAGTTTTGTTTTTAAAGTGCCTACTATGACATTCCAAGTAGATATAAATTAAGGAGATACTTTGTGATGAGAAAATAACATCTGGGTACATACCATTAGTACACAGTTACCATCACAAGGTCAAGTTCAATGAGTATGTATTTTCTCCATAGTACAAATACCAAAATGAGGCAGAAATAGCTTTCTGCCTATCTGGATAAGATACAGAATAAATGAGAACTGGAAAAGTTCTTGTAAATCACCCAACTCAATCTCCTGTCGTATGGGAGGAAAATGAGGCCCAGATAGAAAAAGATATTTTATTGATTGAAAGCAAGACTCTGTCATGTTAATATTACTAAACCAAGAAAATTTACACATAAAATAATTTAGAAAATATTTGTGTAGTTGACTATACAAAGTCACAAGTTGACAATGACAGAACTCTGAAACAACCTTTTAAAGGCACAGTTAAGGCATCAGCTTGAGGATGACATTCTGCTGTCCTTCAAGATACACTATATATTAAAAAAAAAAAAAAGACCACCGCCTGGTTCTGTGTTCCTGATAGCTAGACTACATAGGTCCAGAAACCAAGTGTTGGAGGCAGGAGTGACCACTCTCACAACCCTTCCCTGTGTCCCACTTACAGAATATGTGCTTCCTATCTCATGCATCTTCAAGATCCATGTGATTAAATGTTTTGGTTCTTGGGGGTTAGGGGACATTTCTTTAACAGTACAAGGCAAATTAAACCTATGGCTGCTGTTTGGGGTTCTCCTGCCAGAAGACTAATGGGAAAAGAAGAGACGTAGGTATGCTGGAAGCCATAATTGATATTTATTATCATAAGAATATAAGATTGCTGCTATCTAATAGTGCAGGAAACAGTTTGTGTTGAACTCACTGAATTCACTGTGATGCCTGTTGGTGTTCTTGCCCTAGCAATAGCCTTGAAAGTGCAATTGAAGCAGTCAAAGCCAGACAAGGACATGGTAATAAGAGCTCAGTCCCTTCAGAAACAAAGGTCTAACTTAACCCACTTGGGCAAGCAATCAAATTACTGCCTGGTGAGCCAACTGCAATAGTAGGGATCCATAACTTTTCCCAGTAACACTCCTGTTTTAACATTTTATTTATTTATTTATGAATTATGACTAACCATCACCTTAAAGAATCAATGATAGATAAAATGAAGGAACTTAATATGGGCAATGAGTAGATCTGAATTGTGCAAAAGGTATACTGTAGCAGACAATGTCTGTAGTAGGCGCTTTTCCTGTGTGTTCACATCTAATAGCTTCTTACTGCAAACACTTTCAGCAAATTGCCTGAGGGCTTTCCATGGCTGCCTGAACATACTCTGCATATGCTTGCAGAAAGGAGGAACTGCCATAAGTGAACTGACAGTTAAATACTCCAGTTTTCTCACAGATTGTGTAAGACAATGCAGGTATTTTCTCTACAGTGGCCCATATGTTCCCATGACAATTGAGCCCTAGTTAACCACAGCTGTAACCTGCTCTTTAATACGTTCTCTATTGGTAGCCTTCCGTTTCCTGTTTCACTTCTCTATTACTCTACTGGTACTTTCTGGGATTACTTTCCTAATAAACTACTACTTGCAATAAAATTCTTGTCTCAATGCCTGCAATGGGAGAAATTTAACATCATACCTCTAGTACGTCATATCAGCATTGAGAAAAAGACATCAGGATTGAGTAAGAAGTGCTGGAGGTATTTTGGAGCATTGTAATTTTAAATAATTTTCTTAAGGAAAGCCTAATTGAGATCCTGATATTTAAACAAAGATCTGAAGGAGGTGAGGGAACGGGACAATGTCTGAAGGAAGAATATGCTAGGCAGGGGATACAGCAAAAATTATGAGACTGGAACATTTCTGGCATGTTTTTTAAATAATGGGGTAACCATGGACTCAGGAGTAGAGTAAGAGAAGGGGAGAGTAGTAGGACATGAAATCAAAGAGAGGTGAGAATGACAGGGTTGGAGGCGGCAATACTGGGTCTCATAGGTCACTGTAATATCTTTGCTTTTTACTTTGAAAGGGAAGAGCCACCATATGATGGTTATGAATATCTGTCTTTGGTTTTAAAGGATTCTTTGGATTTTGTGGTAAAAAAGAGACTCTATTGAGCAAAGGCAAAATGGAAAGACCAGTGAGGAGGTTATCATACAAATTCAGGAGAGAAATTATGATAGTTGCACCAAGATGGTGACAGTGATAGTGGTGATAGTGTTTAGGTTCTGGACACATTTTGAAGGTGGAGTCAGCTGAGTTTACTTGAGGATTACAAATGATGTAAGAGAGAGAGAAATCAAAGATAACCTCAGTGCTTTGGACCTGAAGAACTAAATGAAGATAGAGATAGAGAAGATAACAGATTTTTCAAAGAGGAGGTTTGGACTCTTACTTTGGGTTTTTTAAATTCAAGACACCCATGAGACATCTAAGAGGAGATATCAAGTAGACAGTTGCATAGGAGTCTAAAGTTCCAGAGAAGTGTCTGGGTTGGGAATATTAATTTGAAGTTTTCAGCAAATAGTCGTCAGAACACATTTTATGTGTATTTTTCTAAGTATCAAATGTTAACTAATACAATGTCTACAAAGGCTATGATTAGAATTGAAACACTCCCTGATCCATTTTTTGCTCTTCTCTCACTCAACACTGATTAGTGATTGGGACCCCAAGGAGTTAAATAGAGGATAAAATCAATCATCTTTTAGTTGACACAAATTAGTCACATCATCAGAATAATAAAAGTTAAATTGTTAAAGTTTTGTAGGGGTAATAATTTTTATTAGTTAAAAAAGGAATAAACAAAGAAGGGACAACTGAACATGGCATGATGTGTACTGCCAAAGTAAATGTTATCTGAATTAATGACAAGATTACCAAAGGAAAAGCCAAAACAATACCAGCAGCACTGTCTAAATAATCACAGAATTCCAATGGGAGTTTACTATGTTATTCTGTCAAATGAACAGTCTTGTTGTATTTGGACAGGTCTTTAACCCTGTGATTTCAAATGCCTATAAAGGGATGCTCTCACAGTGATGTAAATATATGAAAAGATTTGGTACATCCATGAAAGAGTGGAGAGTGTGTTATATAAGAACCTATTGTGGATTGATGTAATTTGATTAAATAATTCTGTCCAACCTACTCACTGGACATGTTTTATCCAGCGTTAAGCAGAGCAGATCTAAACTCTTTAAATTGATTCAAGCTGTATGTCATCCCAGTATGTGAGGAGCATCTTTTCCATGGCGTGGCCTCATTGGCTGCTGTCCTCTGCAGCACAGGACTCTGTTGTCTGACCCAGATGACTGAGGCTGCTCCTGACCAACTGGCTCCTCTGAAGTCCAGGGATTGAGTCATAAGAGACTTCTAATTTTGGAATAACCCTGTGTGCAATTTATATCAACGTCACAGAAACTACACAATGGGAAACTAACAGCAGTATCAAGGCTTAATCAGAAGAGTTGCTTAAATAGACACCTCGAGTTTGCCTGCTGTGTGATTCGAAGATACTGATTTCTGGCTCCTTAGTCTCTTAAAGCGGGAGATAAATCCTGCAAGGGGAAGGGAGTTATCTGGGCATGATTATTCATATGTTGTTTTACTCTTCCTCTTCTTATACCTTATTCATGCATAAAATTATGCAATAAGGCACAGATGTTTTCTGTGAACCCTCCTGGGCTTTTAGGCACATTCTTAAAGTTAGCTTCTAGTTTCATTTCTTCTCTATTTGACCATCACAATGACTCCATGGGGCTATGTTCTCTGCCTGATAATAGCAACAGGGTAGGGACACGGATAGATTTTCTACCAAATATTTCTGTGTTTTACCATCTAGTGAAGACAAGGTTGTTCTAGTATATACATTGGGGGGGAATAATTTTTCATGTAAGAAAGAAAATACATTTGTCTCCATCTCATGGACCCCCAAGTTCCCCATTGAGCAGTGATTCTCCTATTTTCAGTAGAAAGAATACCATTAGAACTGCCACCAGCCCTGGGGTATGCAAAGGAAATAAATTAATGACTATGTCACCACAAACTGTCTCCATGTTCAAGCAAACAGCATAGGTCTTAATAGAGAAGTGTTAAGAAAAACATGTTTGCATTTCATGGGGATTTAATTTGTAATGCCAGAGCTAAATGAATTAATAAAAAATTACTCTTGTATTATTTAGGAAGCTTAACTGAAGCTTCAAACTGAAGTTTTAAAACTCACCGAGAAAAGTGTGCCAACTTATCATTTTCATCGATTCTTCCTGACATTTAGGTAAAAGGTCTTAATATTTTAATACAAGGAGGTAAGTGATCTATAATATAGATTTATAGCCATAAACTTTAAGAAACCATCAGAAAAGGCAACTTATCAAAATCTTAACCTTTAATACACTGGATGGCCCTGTTTCAGGAGAATGGGCACACTCTGCTAAGCTCCCAGATCTAAAAAGCAAGTTATCATAAACTTTACTCTACAGGAGAGACTTTGGATCCCTTGCTCTTCAGAGCGTAATATCCTGGATTTGACCAATCAAGTCCAAAGGTGAGTCTTTATAATCATTTTCGCAGAGACAGGATTATTTTCAGGGCTGCTGTTTCACATAAATTGGAATAGTAACTCTGATTTATGTCACCTGTTTAATTATTTTCCAAAAAATAAAGGAAATTTACACCAACATTACTCAGCAAACAATACATATATTCTACATTTGTAAAAATGTGGAACAAAATTTTTGTTACTTTTAAATTTATGTTGTATATTTCTGTCTACCTTCACTTCCAGCTGCATCATTAATTCAATTGATCAAAAGCCCTTTATTGCTTTTTAGTTGCTTAGGTATGCCAAGAAATGCCCATATGCTACCAAGCAACTCATAATTTAGCACTCAACCTTCTTTTGCCATTTCTGTGATGCATTAACGTATTAATATTATTATATATTTATTGTAAGCCCCTTCCCTCCATACTCTGTGAAACGTTTATGGAACAATTTAAAAATAAAAATATGTTCATAATAGAAAATATGCAAAACAGCTCATTAAGAGTTTGTCTTTTTAAAAATTTGTTTGATTTGTGTTTATTTTTTAAAAGCCACAATGCTACCACCATAAAAGTTTTGGTATATTTCTGTTGGGCTGCACCCTGCAGGCCTACAAGGCCTGCACTTGCCCAACTTCAAAACTGAAGAAAGAGCTCAGAGTCAGTGACAGAGACATCAGTGGTGTAATGGATGGGAGAGCTTACACTTCTGAAGCAAGGTCTTGGAGCAACACCCCACCCAGTGAGGCAGATGGAGGGCAGGACATGGTGACAGTCTTTGCTCCTGGGAGGGAAGCAGAGATTACCAGTTATAGGAGGAATTGACTTCAGGTGGGCTCATAAGTTACCATGGAAACCAGCAGAGGTATACACCCCTTACTGCACGCTGGGGCCTAGGGCAAGTATGCAGGAAGGTCAGTCATGTGATAGGGTGTAGGCAAAGCAGGCAGTGGTCTAGCAGGGGATGGACAGAGAGTAAGAGAACAGCCACCGTGAGTGACCAGACCATACAGTTTCTCCCCCCACTCCTTTTTTTTTCATATTTATATTCTTTACATCATGTTGCTTGTATTCCAGGAGACACATACTGAGATGGCGTCTGTGATACTGATTTCCTCAATGGACATGTGTCTACTCCCTTTTATATGCTTTGAGGAGGAAAGGAGTTAGCATTGCTACACTCAGATCCACTCCTTAGTCTCTTAAAGCGGGAGATAAATCCTGCAAGGGGAAGGGAGTTATCTGGGCATGATTATTCATATGTTGTTTTACTCTTCCTCTTCTTATACCTTATTCATGAATAAAATTATGGAGAGACTTTCCCTAGGGAAGTCTTTCCTTTGTGGATATAGACATATTCATAAACTAACAAAAGGGGCCATGGTTCCTTCTGTGTATAGAATTGTGCCCGGGGAAGGAGAGTGTGAAGCCAACATTCAAAGAGAAAGCAAGGTAAGAGATGCAAAAATTGGAAGCTCTGGCATCCTTGGTTATAATCTTTGCGTTCCCTCAGCTGTCCTGGATTCTGTCCTTCTTAAGAGTTTTGTTGTTATTGTTGGTGGTGGTACTGTTTTTAGCATTTTGTTTAGCTCTGAGAACAACACTAAACTTTATCAATCGTACCATAAGCCAGCTGATTTGAATCTCTCACTTGCACCTGATTAAGTTCTGACCAATAAAAATATCACATATGCAAACAGTATTCTATTTCAAGTTGATACTTGGTATTCCAAGTATCAAGTATTCCAAGTATCCAAGTTCAATTAATATCAATCATGTTCAGGTTTGGATTGTGGTCTTAGCATAACACAAAATAACAAGTATTTCCCTTCTTATTAAAATAAATTAATGGCTGTGTAATATTACATCATATGGTTGTATCATAGTTTAATTAATCTTCATATTGTGGGATGATTTTTATCAATTAGAAATAATGCTGGACTAGACATTTATTCATACTTTTATTTCTGTATTTCAGGTTAGTATCATAAGATAGATTCCCAAAAGTGGGATTAAAGTGTCACTGAGGATAAACATTTTAGTGGTTTTAAATTCCTATGGACAAATTGCTTTCCAAAACAATGGAGTGATTTCTTCTCCGACCAGAAATATTTTCATCATTAAGTAGTATTACTTTTTCAATATTTCTAATTTAGAAAGTAAAAAAGTAATAATTCATTGATGTTTCAATTTGTGTTTATTTAATTAGCAGTGAGGTTAAACATCTTTATATATGCTATGCTATGCTATTTAATACTTTTGGCCTATTTGTCTAAAATCAAATACATCGTTAATGAGAAAAACTGCTTGTATACTCACTTTGTGTGAATAATACTGAACAGTAGTCACCTAGAGCTTTAAGGCTTGAATGTTACAAATACCTAACTGAGTTCTTTTGTTAATTACACTAATATTTTTGATCTATATTTAGACATTGGTGACAGAATCATCATGCAATTTTTCTTAACGTACTACATATGCAGGAGTTTCTTGAGTGAAAATATGTTGCTAAAAAATTCTCTGACATATGTCGATGAACTATCGTGGTTATTTATTCAACTGAGAACAGAACAGATATATTTCAGAGCTGTCTCCATTATCATGGGCATCTTAGTACTAAGAAAAGCATCACTCCCAGTAGCAGGTATAAAAAAAAAAAATCACTCTCTCTCCAAACAGCAGCGTGACTTTTAACACTTTCAGGCAGATTAAGAACTGAAGTCACAGTGGGCAGCCATAAAAGTCTAAACACACCGAGCAATGGGTCTCTCCATTGGTGAGAGGAAATTAGTGGCTAAAGCCCTTAAAACCATGGATCAATGGTGGAGATGTGCTACAGGGAATCTATGAGCAAGCTTCTTTCTTTTCTATCTCACAGGGGACATCAGTAGAGAGTGTGCTTCGTTGAAGTCAATAGAGACCATTGTGAGAGTAGTGTGTATGTGTGGATTTAAATGGACTTGAGAAATCACTAAAAAGAAAATAAAATATGTGGCTAAATCTGTCATAATTACTTCCTACATTGTTGGTCCAAAAAAAAAAAAACCTCAAACATCTAATAAAATGAAAGTAACAAAAATCCATAAATGTAAAAAATTATATTTTTTATTTCTTAAATGATCTGGTTGTAAAATAATTTCATTTCAGGAAGAGTAATAGAGAAGACATATGCTCTCTCTTCTGACTTGATGGAAAATGACAGTCTCCAGAGCATCATAATTGACATCGTATGGACGATGATATACTAGAATGCCAAAAGTATGGAGGCAAATAGGCAGCTGAATTCAAGTCCAGGTGGCTACATTAAAATTTATTACATGTTGGAAGCTTCCATTCTGTTGATAAACAGGTTAACCTTGGAATTTTCCTGTCCGCCTTTCTCTTAACTTGAGTTCTCTCCCTTGTACCCACCGTTTTTTTCTGGACAAGAATAAGGCAACACAGAACTGGTATTGAGTTGAAGACAGTGTAGGAGGTAATACTGAAAAAAAATCAAGATGAAAGAGGAATGTTTCACTGAATTGTTCCCAGCTCCCTTAACAGAAACATTCAGGAGTCACCATCACTTGTTAAAAACATATGCTTTTACTGCTAAACCTTGATCTGTCAGGGTTTTTTTTTTAACTTTTAATTTTATGTTGGAGTATGGTTGATTAACAATGTTGTGAGAGTTTCAGGTGTACAGCAAAGTGATTCAATTATACATATACATGTATCTATTCCTTTTCAAATTATTTTCCCATTCAGGTTGTTACATAATATTGAGCGGAGTTCCCTGTGTTATACAGTAGGTCCTTGTTGGTTATACATTTTAAATATAGCAGTGTGTACATGTCAATCCCACACTCCCTAATTATTCCTTCCCTTGATCTGTCAGGTTGGAACATTGTTTTTTGGCTTCCAGTAATGAGACAATTGTATTCCTCTATACCATCTCTTCTCTCCCTCCTCATTCTTCATAAACATCAACATACCTACTTTTAGTTAAATCACTAATCAGTGACGACCTAATTGTGATCATGTAAATATTGTCTCAGGTAAGTTAGAGGGTATAATATGATGACATTTGTGTACGGTGCAGGTTTATGTTTCTCCTTGAAATTGTGTTTACCTTTCTGTCCCTCCTGAATTAATTGCCTGATTCTTCATCCTCACACCTTTTCAAATATCTTGCTACACTATCTATTGTTATTTCTGTACTCCAAGATCTTCCCTCTAAAAATTCAAGATCCTCTTGATTCAAATGGGACTAAATATTTCTGTAAATTATCTCAACGCTGTCATCCCAGGCTTTATTTTTTTCCTCTATTAGGTTTGATCAGCTATCTATATCTAATGGTTAGTTTACCCTCTTATTTTACAGTAGTGCATTTTTAAATGACTCGCTAAGAAAAGATGGGTTGGAGTTAACTTTTCTGAGCTCTTACGTGACTGATAATATCTATAATCTACCTCATATAATTGATTGATAGTTTGAAAGGGCATGGAGTTCTAGGTTGACAATCTATGTTGAGAAGTTCAAATTTAGTATGATTCTTACTGCTCTTTAGATGACATATAGAGAAACATTTAAGATTTTCCATCAATTTGTATTCTAAAATTTCACGATGATGTTCTTTGTATTTTTTTTTCCCATTTATTTTCCTGAGTGCTTAAAACTCTCACACTTAAAACTCTTCATTGATTTTGATTTATGGGCTTTTTATTTCTTTACTTTCATTAGAGCAGTTTTTCTGGAGGGATACAAAAGCTACAACTGTAGTCAATCTACCATATTTTATTAGAAACCCTTTAATGCACTTTTAAAAAGAAGTTTCCTTTATAATCAAAAAGTGAAGTGGGGATGTGTTCAACATTTTTTAACAAAGGTTAAACATGAGAAAGAACAATTTAATCTAGAACTTTGGAGAGTTTATCGACTAAGCATTAAGCATTGTCTTTTATTTGAATTAGCTTGACTTCCTAGTACACTTTATAAACCCTTTCTGTTTTCCAAAGAATCATACTATAGGGCTTCCCTGGTGGCGCAGTGGTTGAGAATCCGCCTGCCGATGCAGGGGACACGGGTTCATGCCCCAGTCTGGGAAGATCCCACATGCCGCAGAGCGGCTGGGCCCGTGAGCCATGGCCGCTGAGCCTGCGCGTCCGGAGCCTGTGCTCCGCAACGGGAGAGACCACAACAGTGAGAGGCCCGCGTACCGCAAAAAAAAAAAAAAAGAAAAAAAAAAAAAAAAAGAATCTATAAGTGTGTGTTCAACATGAGCCAGCAGTATAATATAGCTGGCAAAAATGTTATTGAAATCTGAAGTTGAGTTAAAGAAAATATGATATTTGTAAAAAAAAAACAAACACAGCAGGTAAAATTTGGTATAGGTCCAATCACATCTTGGAAATTGTACATATTTCTGAAAATTACATTTTAGTAGATATATTAAGAAACATAATTACAGTGTGATAGAAATGGTAGTGCATGATTTATAGGGGCCTGCAAACCATGTTGATGGGAGAGCAGTTGAAGGAAATAAGACTTTTTCATCTGCTATGTTGAAGCTCTAGGACATGATGGATATTCCCAAATATGTGAAGAGTTTTAGTATGATTACAGGATTAAATTTCTTTCTGAGTTTGACTCCAAAAGAAAAATCTAGATGAATGCGTAGTAGAATTTTGGTTCAATATGAGTAAGAACTCCCCAGCCAGAACACATTGCTTATGATGAAATGACTTTCTCTTTCATGAGAGGTTCCAAATTGATTGACCATATCTCTGGGATGTTTTAGAGAGTTTTTCTGCATAAAGTTAGAAGTTGGACTATAGGACATTTTAGGAGCCTTCCAATATCAAGTGTTTGGACTTTTACAGTGGAATAAAAGACTTATCTAAATTGAGATGTTATCCAAATAGCAGGATTGGTGAATCATAAATTAGAGGCTATCTACATGCAGACTGTGTATGGTAAAAATAAAATGATAATAATCAGAAAAACTTGGTGGTTAAAACAATAACAAGGGGACTTCCTTGGTGGTCCAGTGGTTAAGACCCTGAGCTTCCACTGCAGGGAGTGCAGGTTTGATCCCTTGTCAGGGAACTAGGATCCTGCATGCTGCATGGTGTGGCCAAAAAAACAAAACAAAATTTAAAAACCCCGAAATGACGAGAATGAACTATCATCAAAATTAAAATTATAAGAAATCTTTCTGAGCTATTAATTCATTTCATGTAATCCATAATGTATCTTTTGCTCACAATTGTCACCATTTAATTGATATCTTCCTTCCAAATATAGGTATCTCAATTTTGTCAGGTGATTTTAAAGAGCTTTAAAGGCTGAAAAAACTAAATAATTGAATGGCCAAATTCAATTACTTTCATAAACCTGACTAGATAATAAATTAATTATAATACTTAGACTTTATATGCCTGCTTTAAAACCTAGCGTTCATATGACTGATATAATGTATAATAGTTAAGATGACTACATTTTAATATGGAGGCTAAACTGCATGATAAAAGGGTAGTGATTCTGAGTGATTTTCCACTTACAAACTTTGAAGTCTATAGAAGAAAATTATCAACTATGTATTTCTTTTTACAATCACAATAGGAAAATATACTATCTCCTTTGCATTAATTACTGGATCCTAATGTGATTAAGAATATCCTTCTGCCTATTTGTACTGGAAGAGTGACCTGAGTTTACACCTCTCCCAAGTTACTAGCAAAACAAAACCACTCTCTTTTTAACTGTCCCCAAAAATATTTATGAAAAATAGACAACCCTCAGAATGGGAGAAAATATTTGCAAATGAAGCAACTGACAAAGGATTAATCTCCAAAATTTATAAGCAACTCATGCAGCTCAATAAAAAAAAAAACAAACAACCCAATCCAAAAATGGGAGAACTAAATAGACATTTCTCCAAAGA
>NC_041219.1:65894377-65963374 GCF_002837175.3 Physeter macrocephalus | reverse complement strand
AAGAGATATGGGAACATATGTATATGTATAACTGATTCACTTTGTTGTAAAGCAGAAACTAACACACCATTGTAAAACAATTATACTCCAATAAAGATGTTAAAAATAAAAAATATACTGTGATCTATTAAATTGTTTCTGTTACTTCAAAATATAAAGATAGAAGTTTCTAAATTCAATTTATTCTTTATACTTAGGACATACTTGGTGTTTGAGTTTTTCTTATAATTACATATAATATGAGTAATCTATGTGTAGCTGACACTTGAATTTTCTTTTGTTAACACACATATTGAGTTCTGCATCTAACAACATTTGGCAGAAAAAGCTTCTCTCAGAATTTTGATTTTTGTAGACAAGAGTCTGCACAAATCCCACAAGGCTACTATGCAGAGGCAGATGTTTGCTAAAACTGCAGTTCAATCCAATGTCCTGCCACTGTCTACTTTCCCTTCCACATATCATCACCAAAAAATAACAAGATAGTAGAAAACTAGTTTTGATTCCAGAATGATTTTGGTTGATGATGATGAATGAAGCAGAATAGACAGCTTGATTTTCATAAGTTAAATTGAACTTGCAGTAGTAAATGCAGCAACAACAGCACAAAGATTAGCAGACATAACAAGGGAAAAGAAGAATTTATGTGCAAACCCATAATGCCATTTGAAAAAAGATGGTGTCATGAAAATGTACAAATGCATAGATACTAAAATGCTGGCGGGGGGAAAAAGCCTACAAATACATTATCTAATGTTGGAAGCAATTGTAAAGGAAAATCAAGGCCAAGTAAACAGAGCAATGTAGTTTCAAGAAATTATTTTATTTGGGCTATATAAGAAAGCATACCCAGGTTCTTTTGGCATACAATACAAGTAATTATAAGTGACTACATTCTATGTAGTATCCAAGAGAGAAAATAGCCTAGGTGGACTCTGTGAATACTTAACATATATGACAAACAGTCCCCATTATTCACCAACCACCCTTTGTAAAGCAAAAAGAGTTCCAACTGAGACACAGTCTTGAGCTTACACTATGAAAAATAAAATGTTTCTCCATTAGTAGATCCAAGAAATTAGGATATTAATTCCTTCCTCAGTTTGTGGCTTCTTGAGGGGCAAATTAATCAAAATTTGATTAATTTGAGAGAAATTAATCAAAATGATTTTAAAATGCATATTTTAATCTAAAGATCCTTTACATTTTGCTTTATTAATAGAGTCATTTATGTTTTTAATCAATTACTTTAAAAGTAAATTAATGGAATTGCTTTTATCCTTATATCAAACTGAAACAGCTATTATCCTAATCCATTCAGGCTAAATTGAAAACTTGTTTATGTTTTCCCACACTAACCCCCAGGTTAATGAAATATTCCAAAAGTTTTAAATTATTGTTATGAAAGTGACTTTAAGAGTTTGTTCCCTGTGATACTAATTTCCCCTGGTAAGGTATCAAGTTTGATTTGTAACTGCAGAAATTATAAATTCATCTCAAGAAAATAGCCTAATACCTTAAAATCACCATCCTAGAGAAATTCATTATTCATAATGTCAAGAGCAAAAGACAAAACAAACAAAAACAATGATTAAAGATACGTAAGTCAGTGTCATATTATTTTATGTAATGCATTTCTAAAAATGTTTTCCAAAAAGTTTAAAAAAAGAATCAATGGATTTAAATACTATAAGTAGGGGGAGGAACTTTCTAGAGAGAATTTTTAAAAAGCCTAGAAAAAGTTTAGGGAAGTTATTTTTTTCCAAAATATGTTTTTCAAAAATATTATCTGTCTCAAAAATAATAAAAAAAGCGTTGACTTCTGTTCTTAATCATAGAGAGTAATTGGTACTATAATCTTCCTCCAGTTGTAAACAATTATAAAGCTGGACAAAATGTATGCAACTGTTGTCAGAAGTTGACTAACAGGCAGCATAGGACTGTGATTACTGAAACAAGAGAAACAGATGAGATTAGCCCCACGATTGAACAGAGTCTCTGCCTAGGCACTGAGCTGACATCTCTGACAACCATGCTTTAGGAGATTCATCTATCAGAAATTAAAAATAATCTTCAAAAGAAACACAATAACCCACCAGTAAATTAAGTGCTCATCAGAACAAAAAACATCACTCTAAACAAACAAACAAAAAACAAATAAATATTACAGACCATTGAAAATGTTAGATATATAATATTTATCATAAAACAAAATTACTAGGTATGCAGAGAAGCAGAAATGTGACCTACACAGGAAGAAAAAGAATCAATTGGAACAGAGACTAAGATGATCCAGACGTTGAAATGAGTAGAAAAGGAAAAGTAGAAATCTAAAATAATTTATATGGGCTTAAAGGAAAACATACTACAAGTTAAAGCTGGAGTGGCTATATTAATATCAAACAAAACAAAATGTAAGCAAAAAAATATTACTAGAGTTGAAGAAGGATATTTTATAATGATAAATCATTTGACATGTTAGGAAGATTTAACAATGATAAAATTAAATGCACTGTCTTCTTGCTTCCATTAATGTGCTGAGAAATCAAATGGCCATTCTACTATTATTCCTTTGAAGATAATGTTTCTTTTCTCCTCTTGTTACGCTCAAACTTTTCTTTTCGTTTTAAGTTTCAGCAGCCTTACTCTAATATTACTTTTTTGGTTATTTATTCTGTATGCATTTTCAATAGACACCTGTTTGTCATGATTTTTGGAAAATTCACACTTGTTATATCTTCAAATTTTTTCTTGATTCTCTGATTTGTTTTTGAACCCCAATTTCCTGTATATTATAGTTTTGTATGGAACCACTAATATTTGCATTTCTTTTATTTTTAATGTTTCCCCCTTTAATTTAGATGATGTATATTCTATCAATATTTCCTAGTTTTTCCACTCACAAATTCTGACTTCTGTTGTCTCTATAATTAATATAATTTGTTTATTAATTTCAGATGTGTCTTGTAGTTTTTTTTTTGAACCCCAATTTCCTGTATATTATAGTTTTGTATGGAACCACTAATATTTGCATTTCTTTTATTTTTAATGTTTCCCCCTTTAATTTAGATGATGTATATTCTATCAATATTTCCTAGTTTTTCCACTCACAAATTCTGACTTCTGTTGTCTCTATAATTAATATAATTTATTAATTTCAGATGTGTCTTGTAGTTTTTGATGTACTTGTTTGTTTTTATAGATAATAATTCTCTGACAAATTTATTCATCTGTTCTCAATCTTTATCATCTTTTTCTTTATTCCCTTAAATGTACTAAACATGATTATTTTAAAGTTCTTTTCAACTTGCTCCAATATTTGAATCAACTGTGTCAGCATATATTATCTGAATTTTTTTAGTTGCTTTTCAGTCATGTGGTTCTATTATTTGGTAAACATAGTCATTTTTCCTAAATGCTGATCCTTCTATGTAAATATATATGTATATGGAAACACTAGACAGCATCTTACTCTAGTGAGATAATTTATTCTTCTTCAAACCATTACAGTAGATTTATGGATGAACAACTATATCTAATTAGCTTCTACACCAAATCAAGGCTTTTTCATTCAGAGAGCCTCTGGTTTACACTCTTCTGCGTCCCAAACTCAAACTTGATCACAAGACAGTGAAACAAGTCTCTTCTACAATAACAGTCTCTTTTGTTATTGTAGAGACTCTTGGATAAGGTTTTCAAGCCAATATGCTGTAAAAACTAGTATTTCACAAGTATCATGTGGGGAAACCAGACTTTTATTTGAATATCTTACCCAATTCACCTAAATCTCTGTTGGTATCTCAGTCCCACAGCTGTGACTATTTATGCTCACTCAGTGTATTTTCAAATTAATCATTTTTAAAGACACAAAAAATATAAGTCCAGGAGAATTGCCATAATCATTGGTGTAATCAAATGAATTTGGTAAAGATCCTGTTATGGGAAAAAAGAAGTAGTGCATTGAAACTGAAGGAAGTGCAAAATAATATGGTTGTTTTTATTTCACTGTTCTTCCTGGTTTGTGTTGTGTGTAGTGACAGAACAACTCTGCAATTCCAAAAAAATCAAGAGAGTATACTCAATCCAATCCATCTTCAAAGAATCCTAAAGTTGTTTAACCTTAATCAGATTACTTAATCCTTTTGGATCTTAATTGTTTTCATTTGTAATATTTTGTAGTTGGTTTGAATGACTCCTTATGTCCACAACAGACCTCTTATATTATGTCAGATTGCCAGAATATCCTCAAGCACTGGCTTTTAAAGGTCAACAGAAATTGTTTGACTATTTTTATTATATAACAAAATTGTTTATAGACGATATATTTAGCTGAGCAAGAAGATTGAATTAAGCTATGTCATCAGAGAAATTACTAGTACGCTTTTGTAAAAGTATTATTATTACTTCTTACAATAAATAATAACCAATCTGGTATGGGAGAAATTATTTGGAAGAATGTTGGAATATTATTTAATCAATGAGAAAGGCAATCACGTCTAGTTTAAATTCTTCCCTTTTGAGGTAAAAAAAGTAATCTCAATTTTTGAAAACAATGTTCACAAGGGAAGACATGAATATATACACACACATACATCCATGTGCACATAAGAATGTGCTTATGTGAATGAATATGGAGAGAGAATGTATTATTTCATTTTAAATAAAACGTTGCACATACTATCTTTATTTTGCATACAAATGTCATGTATTCATACATCTATACATACCAGGGTGTATAAGGAAAGAGCAAAAAATTGTTGCTGCTGAATTTGTTTTCTGCAGGAAATTTTAAAACTATAGCTAAACTCTTTGATGTCACTATTGTCATCAGAGAATACATTAGTGAAGAAAGGTCATGATATAAATTATTTCCTGCTCCATTGCCCCTTTACATCCTATTCGCAACAACTGAAAGATTCTTATATTTGGTGCAAAGTGATAACTGAAAATTAGCAGGAAAACTGTTGTAATTCTGTTTTCTTCTGGGGATATGCTAAATATCTATTTGTCAGTGTTGATAACATCCCACCTTTCTAACAATGCACAAACTACATTGAGAAGAGTTGATCTGATCATATACATGACCAAAACAACAGATCAGATACTTAATTTTTTTTAAAAAAAAACATTATTGGTATTTTACACATTGTCAATTATTAATACTTGATATTATAGTAATCATTTCCATTTGTCATCATCTGCTTGCTGAAATGTTTCAAAATCTTAGTAACTAACACTTTATGGAGAATTCTATACATGAGCCAAAACAGAGAATAGTGAAATGCACTCACATGTCCTCATCACCCAGATTCCACAATTTTTAGCATGTGGCCAATCAAATTTCATCTATATTGTAGCCTTCTTTCTCTCCCTCAAATTAATTAGAACCCCAAGCTTCAAATGATCTCACTGTAAAATCTTTGAAAATGTATTTCTAAAAGATGAATACTCTTTTTAAAATATAACCACAACAATATTATCATAACAAAACTTAAATGAGATTATCTAGTCTGTGTTTGTACTCTTCAGTCTCTCAACTTTTTCCTTTTATTGGTTTGCTTAAACTGGAATCCAGTCAAGGTCCAAATTGCATTTTGTCTCTATAGCTCCCAAAGCTCTTTTAATATTGAGGATTCTTATCCCATCTTATTTATCCTTACATTTATTATTTTTAAAAAAAAACCACAGATCATTTTTCCTGTGAAGTTACCCACATTCAGGATTTTGTTAACTACACCTTCACAGTGTCTTTTAGTATGTTTCTTTGGCCTATAGTTACTATAAACTGGAAGTGAGGAAAAGACTTGATTAAATTCAGGTTCTACATTATGGTAAAATTTTTTAAAATATGGTATTTTGTACTTCCAAATTGTGACACGCCAGAAAGCACAAAATATCTAATTGTTTCTTCTTTTTATAATAATGAAATAAATGAGTGTGTTAAATTGTTGACAATCTGATCCATCCATCCATAAAGTTTCCTGTTAGCTTTTCATTTAATGATAATAGCAATCATAGATTACTATTGGTTAGCTCCATTATGACTATTATTACAATGGTGATATTTTAACTGTGTCATTCCTTTTTAATTTGGTAGCTGAAATTTCTTACTAAAGATTTTCTCCATCAGCATTTGTACCTAAGATACAGTTTATACACAAAATAGAAGATACATATTAGATTAATTACCTTTATAGATCAGTGAATCAGTGATTTTTCACATCCAATTCAAGTCTATGTAATGTAAGGAAAGACATGTTTTATTCTATGTATTGATAGAGAATGTAAAACTGGTAATTAAATTTTTTTCTTTTCTATGAAACAATATTTTAGGATTTATACAGCAATTTAAGTATGAATTTCAGAGGTAAATACATGAGATGAGTATAACATACTATTTATATAGACTGAGCCAATTTTAATTAGAGCTTGAGCAATTTTTCTAAAATCATAAACCATTTAGGACTTATATATTTTCCTAATTGTCCTTATTTTCCATCCACTGGAACCTTTTTTTTTTCTGATCACACTTTTGAATAAACTCTTTAATACTTCAACAGTACATAGTTGGTTTTTTAAAAAATTAATTTAGTTTTATTTTGTTGCCCAATTTTAGCCTCTTACCCATCACTTCTCTAAGAGCAAAACAGTTAAAACTTGGATGTATACACTTTCTGGCTTTTTGATATATAATCACTTACTGATGTTTTAATAAGAGAAGACGGTACTGTATTTTATATTATATTTTCACATTAGGTATATTCTGAACATAGTTTAATATCAATAAAATATGTTTGGATTATTTTTAAAAGATTGCCTAGTATTCCATAATTTTCTACCAATTCTATGTTTTTTGGGTATTTAGAATGCTTCTAAGTTTTAAGTATTTTAACATTCTCACAAAAGCATTAAGCAATCATATATTTTTGTTTATTTTGTTGATTATTTCCTAAAGATAAATTTCTAGAAGTGAAATATTTTAGAGGTCCAAAATGGGTCAATGTTGATAAATATATTTCCAAAATTGCCTCCAAAGAATCTTTACCAATAGTATCTGAGTGTGCCTATATCCTTAGGTGGTATTTTGACTCTTACATGTGTTTGCCAAGCTGATCATCAAAAATTTATATATTTCATTGTAAAGAGATTGTTTTTATTTATTTGTCAGAAATGTGTGATTCAACTGCCTCTAGAGTAAGGAAAAAGTATTATGTCACTTGAGGAAATGCCTGATTCAACAAATCAATAATTATCAAGAATCCTTGAGTCTTCTCATTTTTGCTCTCTAACATCTTTAGATTGTCTCTACTAAAAAACTGAAGATGACTACTGCACATCCAAGTGTCTCTATTTGTGTGTTTCATTTACCAGTGAATGAATTGTGACCAGAAGCTTGCACAAATCCAGAGGGATCCTTGATTTGGAGATAAAGTCATGCTTCCTTGAAGCATGTAGGAGATGGAAGGGTGCCACAGCAACATTGAAATTCTTAAACAGGGAAGAAGGAGGCGATTTTAAATTTTTTTCTAAAATTTTTTTAAAAGGTAAAATATAGAAAACAACTTTGAGAAAATGCAATTGAATCTAAAAGTAAATTATCAGTCTTTCCCATATAATTTAAATCATTTGTGTCTTGTGGAGAAAGATCTTAGTCTCTGTAACATGATAAATATATTCCAAATTGCTTATGGTTTTATTTACTTATATTTCAATGTTTGATCCAATCTAAATTCTTTTAAATATATGTATATGATAATACACATTTTCCCACGTTTTCTACTGTCAATTACCCTGTGATAGTTTCAACATATTCAATTTTTTTTTTTTTTTTTTTTTTTTTATTGTGGTATGCGGGCCTCCCTCTGCTGTGGCCTCTCCCGTTGCGGAGCACAGGCTCCGGACGCGCAGGCTCAGCGGCCATGGCTCACGGGCCCAGCCGCTCCGCGGCACGTGGGATCCTCCCAGACCGGGGCGAGAACCCGGTTCCCCTGCATCGGCAGGCGGACGCGCAACCACTGCGCCACCAGGGAAGCCCTCAACATATTCAATTTTAAGCTAAATTAAATCAGTACAATATATATAACTCTTTCCATGTTCATTATTCTGTTGTATTAATCTAATTTCCTACTTGTGAATTCATACAGCATGGTTTTAATTATTCTGATTTGTAGCATAAAAATTTTAGGACCGCTGCATAAGTTCCAGAATAAATTCCATTGTAATTCTGTTACGATTACCTCAATTTGAAGAACAAATTGCACAGTCTATTCATTAAAAGATTTATTTATAATATATAAGTTTATATTTTATATATTATATATTTACATGTTGTACATACATATATACTATAGAAAAGTCCAGTATATACAAATTATTGTATCATCTTTATTTTACATTACTTTTGATTAATTCCTTGTTACTCTGTAGCAGTTCCTAATGCTAATAAGATTATTTTTCCCATTATGATTTAAATGAATTATTATGATATTAAGAAAATCTATTTAATTTTTATATTATATATTATCCAGACACCTTAGTAGATTTCCATACTATTCTCAAGAATTTTAATTGTAAAATATAAAATCTGCCATTAATGATAAAATCATTATTCCACTTAATATTTATTGTATGCAATACTTTTTATACTGCAGAATTAGCAACAACTTTGAGAATAGTGTTGAAAATTAATAGGTTAATTAATCATCCTTTTTTGATGTTTGTTTAGAGTTAATTAGAATACTTCTTTTACTTCAATTAATTATGATGCTTTCTGTTGGTTTCATGTATTTTTATCATATTTAAAATTTTTGGAGTGTTCCTTAATATTTATTTAATGTTTTAACAACAAAATGTAAAGCATATCTATGCATTTATATATTTTCTACTTTGATTTGTTGCTAGAATTCCCAATTTGACACATCCTAGCATTCTTTTAATAAATTTTACTGTTCATGTCATATTTTTCTAGGAGTATATGTAGCATCTTTGTAACTATATTCATTAAAAATTTGGGACATTTTGTTGGTTAGTTATGTACAAGTTCAGATTTTGATATTAAGGTTATGCTATATTTATAAAATGAATTTCTAAGTATACATATTTTACCATGCACTGAAATATTTGAATGATATATGTAGTACACGTAGTCCACTCTTCAGACTGTGTTTTTCTATAAATATATATTAGATTTGGGCCTTTAAAATTATTTTAATTCAGTACACAAAATATTAGGACACATATAAAGGGTATAGAGAAGGAAAAAATGTCATTTTTCATGTATCCACCTCTCTGCTTTAAAGCAACAACACTAACAATAACCAAGAAATGTATCATGCTTCTCCTTTACCTTGTCATTTTCTTTATTTCAGAAGGTGAACAAAAATGGACCTGAGCCCTTTAAATAGTTTTCTATGCCAGATGGCCCTATGTTAAGCTTTGTAAAGCACACTAGAAGGAGAAAGGGGTCTTTCCTAGCAGCAGACAGCTTCTCTAGTACACAGTCTGACAGTATGCAGCATCCAGCACCTTCCCTCAGCACACCACTCTGGAGGTTTTGCAGCAGAATACCTCTGATGAGATTCCTCTCCATAAACCATTTCTCCAGGCCTCTAGAGGGTTAATTTCTCAGGACATCAATCCTCTGCATTCAGTGAGCACTGGCCATGCCCTCTCCAACAAGGTCTGGCTCTAACTTCAAGGTGGTCTCGTGTGTGTGTGTGTGTGTGTGTGTGTGTGTGTGTGTGTGTGTGTGTGTGTGTGTGTGTAACAGCTCTTCCTTGGGCACTCAATCTCAGCCTGAGGAGTTCTGGCTTCTCCTTATATCTGTGATTTCTATATTTT
Organism: Physeter macrocephalus; assembly: GCF_002837175.3. Taxonomy (NCBI): domain Eukaryota; kingdom Metazoa; phylum Chordata; class Mammalia; order Artiodactyla; family Physeteridae; genus Physeter; species Physeter macrocephalus. The sequence continues at coordinate 65,953,534 of NC_041219.1, read as the reverse complement.
TCAGAGTTCCCTTTACTGCTAGCCAATCCTTAGCTTTTTCCAGTTCCCTGCTATAGTAAATAATTCTTTTAACTTATATTTCAATGTTGAAACACTGTGTAATTTCTCTTTCCTGATTGGACTTCAACTGGTATAGCAGGTATACCTATAATTCTTTCAACTTTACTGCTATATACTGTTGTGTAATATGACTATTCCATGATCTCTTTATCCATTCTTCTGTTGATTTTTTTCCCATCACAAACAATGCTTCCTGGGCATTTCTGGTACACAAATAGAAGTGTCTAGAGTATGGAAGAATTTCTGGAATCTCCGGGATATTATGAGAAAAAGCTAATTGTTTATCAACATGATTTATAAATTTAGGTAGGTCGGCAGCTTATGAAGTTTAAGTTGCTTCATATTTCACCAATAGATTTTATTGTCAAACATTTAAAGAAAAAGTTTGTCAATCCAATTGATGCAAAGTGGTATTTCATTGAGATTTTAATTTCCATGATAAATAATGGCTATTATTTATTTGTGTTTTATTTATGATATAGAACCCACTCCTGTGTTTTACTCTTTTTCTATTGTTGCTTGCCTTTTGTTATGGATTTGAGGGAGTTCTTTATATATTCTGGATATTAATTCCTTCAAGTTACATGTCTTAGTCACTTTTCAGTCTGTGATTTTTATTTTACTTTCTTTTGAGCATATTTCAGTTAATAGAAAGCTTAATTTTAAAACAATGAGATTTATCAAAGATTTGCTTTAAAGTTTAATAAAGATCAGAAAGAATATTATTTTATATTGTCTTCTAAAGGTTTTTTTTTGTGTGTGTATGTTTAAGTCACATGGTTTGATTTTTTTTTTAACCCATGTGGATTGCTTTTAGTGTTTTACATAAAGCAGAAAGAAAATTTTGATTTTTTTCCATGTTGACAATAATTGTCCCAGGACCAGATGTTGGTATCCCTTAATTTCCCACACTGAAATGCTATGAAAGCTGTCATAAATAAGATTTCTACATATGTATGGGCCTACTCCTCATTTCTCTTTTCTGTTCTTTGATTTGTTTATTACAACACCTATAGTATACTCTTAATTAAGCTTTGATTTTGAAAGGCCAGTGCTTATTCATTTTACTTGTCAGGAATGTCTTAGTTTCTTTCAATGATTTGCTTTTCAATATAAAAATAGAAGTCCTCTTGTCAATTTACATGAAAAACTTTGTTGAAATTCTGTCTCGAATTGTAATGTATCTGTATAAATTGATTTTTTGTTTTCTCTAAGGTACTAGATATTTTCAAGTACTTTTCATAGCTATGTAGGTGTGCTATAGGTAGTGATTAAGAAGTATCACCCTGGTTTTCCTAGTTTCCTTTAAGGATTTATTTATCTTGAAGGTTGTCTCCTCATAATTAGCCTCTGTTGTTAACATAGACATGCTCTTTTGTCTCCTCAAGGTTTTTTTCTTAAAACAATGCTTAAACCTCAAATAATATCACCTCTGGTCTTTACATGCTTCTTCTTAAGGACATTAACAACATTCTCTCAGTGGGTCAAGAAAAAACAAAAACAAAAACCTTACTCTACCCTGTTTGTTTGACTAACACTTTTACTAGCAGAAGTATAGCAGAATATCTCTTGGGGAAATTTGGAAAGCTGAAAAGTAGACATTGACAAGTTCTGTGAGGATTTGTTCTATTTTTTGTTTCCAAAATCTGCCTGAGATTCCACTTAGAAGTTTTCATTGCAGTCCCAGTGGGAAATGATTCCCTGTACAGTTCTTCAATGACTGAGCTAATCCGGCCCTTTGTGTATCAGGTGAGAGTTGAATCCTATATTTGGAGAAAACTCAGAATTGGAGAATATTACATAGGCAATAAAATGGTATATGCTGGACATATTAGGAAAAATAGAACAATTCTTTTTTATTAATTAAACCATGCACAATTTTTTTGGACATAACGCAAGACTACCAAAAATATAGATACAGTAGAATAGACAGTAAGCCAATAAATATAAACAAATAGCAAAGGAAATTTTTTGCTCCAGAAGACCAAGAATTACATACCCATACTGTTATCTTTTCATAAGTTCATTGAAATTCACTATTCTTTATTTGCTGCTATTCAAGCAAATTCAAGAGTTTGTTAAAATAGCACAGTAATTTTAGCAATATATTGCAATACCCTATGAACTAAACAAACTATGATCTTTTTCCATATTGATGTGAAGAAATTGAATCACCTTATGAAAGGTGAATGTAACATCGAGTGGGCTGTTCTTTCTCTGTTTAATAATTGAGTGGCTGGATGTGATGCAACATCAGCAATTGACATCTTCACTAATTTGAAATATTCATGAAACATGCACATTTCTAGGCAAACCACCAAAGATTTAAATGACACTGTAAAACCCATTTTAATGATAAAGATTATTCTTTTGGCAAAAATCTAAGGACTGTTTTTGGTAATTTAAATAGAGATGCATATGGGCTCTATTATGGAGTGCATCACATTTAGAGGAAAAAAAAGGTTTCTAAAAGTAATTTTGTATTACCTGAAATACTTCACTAAGGAAAAATGGAGTATTTACTAGTTAGTGAAATTAAAGTTGTTGCATATTCTGTTTCATTTGGGGTGAATGCTCCCTCATACTTTGTAGGATTTTATGTTCTATACTGCATTATTTTTGTGATAATGAAACCTTCATTTAAAACTTGGTCTGGGGATAGATGATCTTAGTATGTTTTATGTGAACTATTTCAAATCAAGTTGACTTATCTGTCTAGTGTAAATTATTTCAGGACCAGAATGTACTAAGTCACCTATAGTAAATTGGAAAAAGTGAAGATAAAGTACAAAAGTAGAAAAAAAGGCATTGTAAGTAAAAAGCTAATTTGATTAATCTAATTGCTTAGTAGTTACAACCTTAAAAAGTATAATTCCAATCACTTACAGAGGTAAGTAGAATCATAGGAACAAAACCAGACTTCGATGTCAGGCTGGGAATTGAGGAACTTATTCATTACACTATGCTTCTTTTGTGAAGACATACATTAAACTAGATAGAAATTAAGCCAGTAATTTTCTTAGAATATTTCTTTAGCAACTTAAAATTTTAACTTAGTTTATAATTGCCAAAACATAGTGGTGGAATATTCAATTAATCAGACTTACATGATACTTGACACCAAAATTCAGTTTTTACATAAGCTAATATGTAACTCACATCATGTTTATAGTAGTAGGAGAAGGAAAAGAAGTAATTTTACGTAGTCATACAGAACACTGTCTTAATTTTCTTTAACATTATCAAGTTGCTTGGGAAGAGGTAACTATCCTTTTCTTTCTGTGAACTTTGAAACAAATAAAAATTAAAATTAAATATGTAGATTTCACAGGGGACATGATTTAAAGTTAGGTATAAGTAAAAATCCTGAGACTTTGTCAACTTAGTCAAGAGGTTCAAGTTGTGTGTGTGTGTGTGTGTGTGTGTGTGTGTGTTTAAGTCTAATTTTTCAAGAACAGTTTTAGGGTTATAACAAAATTTAGAAGGTACAGAGATTTCAAACATACCCCCTGCCCCAACACATGCGTAATTGCCCTCATTTTCATCATCACTCACCAGTATGGTACATTATTTTAAGAAGGATGAACCTACTCTGATACATAATCACCCACAGTTCATAGTTTACCTTAGGGTTCAATTTGGTGTTGTATATTCTGTGGTTTTGGACAAACATATAGTGTCATGTATCCATCTTTATAATATCATACAGAGTAATTTCATTGCCCTAAAAACCCTCTGTCCTCTGCTGATTCATCTTCCCATGCCATCTTTGGCAACTACTGATATTTTTATTTTCTCCATAGTTTTGCTTTTTACAGGATGTCATATAGTTGGAATCATATAGTATGTAGCCTTTTCAGATCGACTTCTTTCACTTATTAACATGCATTTAAGTTCCCTCCATGTCTTTTCACGGCTTGATAGCTCATTTCTTTTTGGTGCTGAATAATATTCCATTGTGTGCATGTACCACAGTTTATCCATTTACCTACTGAAGAACTTCTTGGTTGTTTCCAACTTTTCAAAATTATGAATAAAGCTACTATAAATATTTGTGTTCAGGTTTTTGTGTGGACTGCAGTGTCTAACTCCTTTGGGTAAATACGAAGGAGTACAATCACTGGATCATATGATAAGAATACATTTAGTTTCATAAGAAACTGCCAAAATGTCTTCCAAAATATCTGTAATATTTTTCATTCCTACCAACAATGAGCGAGAGTTCCTGTTGTTGCACATCCTTATCAGCGTTTGGTGTTCTCTGTGTTTTGAGTTTCGTCCACTCTATTAAGTGTGTAGTACAATCTCATTTTAATTTGCATTTCCCTGAAGACCTGTCATGTGGAGCATCTTTTCCCATGATCATTTGCTGTCTATATGTCTTCTTTGGTGAGGTGTCTGTTAAGATTTTTTTTTAATTAATTAATTTTATTTTTATTTATTTTTGGCTGTGTTGGGTCTTCCTTGCTGTGCGCGGGCTTTCTCTAGTTGCAGAGAGTGGGAGCTACTCTCCGTTGTGGCGCACAGGCTTCATTGCGGTGGCTTCTCTTGTTGTGGAGCACGGGCTCTAGGTGCGCGGCCTTCAGTAGTTGTGGCTCGCAGGCTCTAGAGCACAAGCTCAGTAGTTGTGGTGCTCCGGCTTAGCTGCTCCGCGGCATGCGGGGTCTTCCAGTACCAGGACTGGAACCCGTGTCCCCTGCACTGGCAGGTGGATTCTTAACCACTGTGCCACCAGGGAAGCCTGGTGTCTGTTAAGATATTTGATCCATTTTACAATCAAGTTGTTTCTGTTCTTATTGTTGAGTTTTAAGAGATCTTTGTATATTTGGGTAACGGTCCTTAAGATTTTTTTTTAATTAATTAATTTTATTTTTATTTATTTTTGGCTGTGTTGGGTCTTCCTTGCTGTGCGCGGGCTTTCTCTAGTTGCAGAGAGTGGGAGCTACTCTCCGTTGTGGCGCACAGGCTTCATTGCGGTGGCTTCTCTTGTTGTGGAGCACGGGCTCTAGGTGCGCGGCCTTCAGTAGTTGTGGCTCGCAGGCTCTAGAGCACAAGCTCAGTAGTTGTGGTGCTCCGGCTTAGCTGCTCCGCGGCATGCGGGGTCTTCCAGTACCAGGACTGGAACCCGTGTCCCCTGCACTGGCAGGTGGATTCTTAACCACTGTGCCACCAGGGAAGCCTGGTGTCTGTTAAGATATTTGATCCATTTTTCAATCAAGTTGTTTCTGTTCTTATTGTTGAGTTTTAAGAGATCTTTGTATATTTGGGTAACGGTCCTTTATCAGACATGTCTTTTGCAAATATTTTCTCTCAGTCTATGGCTTGTCTTCTTATTCTCTTTTTTGTTGTCTTTTGCAGAGCAGAAGTTTTTGATTTTAATGAAATCCAGTTTATCTATTGTTCCTTTTATGTATCATGCCTTTTGTGTTGTATATAAAAGTCATTGTCATACCCAAGAACATCTAGATTTTCTCCTATGTTATCTTCTGGGAGTTTTATAGCTCTGTGTTTTACATTTAGGTTTGATCCATTTGGCATTGATATTTGTCAAGAGTGTAAGGTCCATGTCTAGACTAATTTTTTTGCATGTCCAGTTATTCCAGCATTATTTGTTGAAAGACTATGCTACATTGTATTGTCCTTGCTCTTTTGTCAATGATCAGGTGACTGTATTTATGTGAGTCTATTTCTGGGCTCTCTATTCTCTCTTCCTTCACCAATATTGTTTTGATTATTAGCATTAGCTAATCAGCTTTACAGTGAGTCTTGAAGTGGGGTAATGTCAGTCTACAACTTTGTTCTTTTCTTTCCTGATTATGTTAATTATTCTAGATCTTTTGTCTCTTCATATATACTTTAGAGTCAGTTTGTGGATATTCACAAAATAACTTGTTGGTATTCTGATTGGGATTGCATTGAATCTATAATTCAGGTTGGGAAGAACTGAAATCTTGATAATATTGAGTCTTCCTATCCATAAACATGGAATATCTATCCACTTATTTAGTTGTTCTTTGATTTTGTTCATCAGAATTTTATAGTTTCCTCACCTAGATCTTGTAGATATTTTGTTAGATTTATAACTAAGCATTTCACTTTGGGGATTGCTAATGTAAATGGTATTATGTTTTTAATTTCAAATTCCACTTGTTCATTGTTGGTATATAGGAAAGAAATTGACTTTTGTCTTGCAACATCTTGCTATAATTTCTTATTAGTTTCAGGATCTTAATATTTTTATACATGTGTGAGTATATGTTTTGAGTTTTTTACAGAAATGTTGGTATTGAAAATACCTGATAACAATTTAATTTTTATTTCTGTAATTGCTGACAACTTGGCTATTTCAAGTTTTCTCTATAGAAGTGAAGTGCTTGAAAACTGAATAAAGTAATTTTATTTAATAGAGAAAATGATCATAATTTCTATACACATGCCAGGAAATTATAAAATCTATATAAATTTCAGGAAATATTTTCTGTGTTATATAATTTGCTATGGCAATATTAACCATGATTTAGTGCTGTAGTTTGATAAGAATTTGTGTCATGGAAAATGCAACTAAATGAAAATGTTTTCTATAAAATGGATGTGTAAGAATTATACAGAAAACTTTCTATATAAACATGCAAATAATAGCTGTTCTTGTTTCTTATAGGAAACTAAACTCTGAAACTACTTCTTGAACTTATTGTCATAGATTAACTCTGTGTTTCCTTCTTAGATTTTAATTTATATTAATCCTATAGATGTCACTGCACGTTATTCTATTCAACACACCAATCAGTCTAATCATAAGGCAATTAAGTAGCATACAGAGATTTGGTTAAATTTCCTGAGAAAATTTGATGGAGCGAAATTCCCTGAGTTTGAGTGTAAAAAATATATAGTTGAAACATTTTAGCACAACTGGTGTTGAATATATTAGTTAGTCAAAGGAGCAAGTTTCATTTCAAATGCTACAGTGAGTGTCAGTTGCATTTTATGAGTATTTACTGTTAAGTGTTGCCAGAGGGAAGGGGGGTTCGGGGGTGGGAGAAATGAATGAACATTTTTATTGTTGTTGTTTAACTAAAGGAAAAAAGAAGAAAAAAATGTTAAGTGTAAATATGAGTATATGGGCACTGAAAGTAAACACACATGGCAAATTCTCTTGGTTCCAATAAGGATTTGTAGAAGTGACATTGACCCAAAATTTGAAGAATGAGAAATAGTTAAGTTAATAAAGTTAAATGGAACAAACTTCAAAGGAGAAGCTTTTGCTTATTTCTTGCTCAAGTATCTAATATATTTCTTAAAATATATTAGACAGTTGATAAACATTCATTTTTAAAAGAAGTAATTTGGGCAAAAGGAACAATAAGAAAAAACATAGAAATATGGAATAATATAGTGTACACAGGTTTACTCGGAGCTCCATATTAATAAATGGTAAAATTTAAGGTTGAAAGGAGTAACACATATCCCCTACATAGAAAAGCTTGTCCATCCTCATTCTCACTGAATGTCTTCTTTGGAAAAATGTCTATTCAGATTCGTTATCCATTCTTTAGTCATTTTTTTTTTCCTATTGAGTTGTATGCGTTTCTCAAGTATCTTGGATATTGATCCTTTATCAGACACATGGCTTGAAAATATATTTTCCATTCCATAAACTGCTTACTTAACGTACACCAGAGCTATTTACATCAGTACGTAGTTGTTTATTCATTGTTTTTGTTATTTCTGTGGCCACCCAGTCAGATTTATACTTTATTAAAGAAAACTAATCATATAACTAGAATAATTAAAATATCTTCAACAGATAAAGATAAGTATCCATACGATGAAGAAATAATTTATTAGAGTTCTTAGAACAGTTGGTGATGCCCCCAAACAATGCCAATAATAACATCAAAGATCACTGATCACAGAGGACCATAAAAAATATAATAATGAAAAAATTTGAAATATTGCAAGAATTATCAAAATGTGACACAGAGACATGATCTGAGAAATTGCTGTTGGAAAAATGGTGCCAATAAATTTGCTTCATGCAGGGTTGCCACAAACCTTCAATTTGTAAAAAATTCAATATCTGTGAAGCACAGTAAAACGAGGTATGTTTGTATTATTAAGTGAAAGAAGCCAATCTGAAAAGGCTTCATACCATATTATTCCAACTATATGACATTCTGGAAAAGGCAAGACGATGGAGATAGCAAAAAGTTCAGCAGCTGCTAGGGTTTTGCAGAGAAGGAAGGGTGAATAGGTGGAGCATAAATGATTTTAGGGCAGTGAAATTATTCTGTGTGATACGGTAATGGTGGTTGCATATTACATCCAATGTAATGATATATATTTATATTTGTCAAAATCCATAGATCATACAATACAAAGAGTGAATTCTAATGTAAACGATGGACTTTCATTAATAATAATGTATAAATATTGGCTTATCAATTATAATGAATGCCAGGTATTGATTACAGGGAAAACTGTACGCATGTGGGGACTGAGGGGGTGTATGGGGATTCATTGTACTTGGATGCTTAATTTTTCTATAAACCTAAAAATGTTCTAAAAAATAAAGTCTATTAATTTAAAAAATACATTGTAATATTAAATTTTCTTCAGACACCATGTTGTTCTTAACAGTTGCAAAATGAAATCACTGGGAGAGTTTTTATAAACAATTTACCAACACAAATGGCCAATGAATTTTGAGAAAAGTAAAGCCATTTATTTTCAATTAAATGATGACAATGAATTATTTTTAACGTATTCAAAAAACCAAACACTTCAAAGCTATTTAATAAGTAGAACACGTATATAAAATTATTTCACTAAACATTTTAAAAGACTTTCTTTTCACTTTTCCTTTGAAACAAAGTGGCTCTTTTCAAATTTCTGCAAATGCTTTCTTCTCTAAAGTACATTTTGATTGGTACTGAGATTTGTATTCATCAAATTTCAAAAAGAAAACTTTTAGTATAAATTATTCATTATAAAATTTTATACCTTTCCATTGCAATTCATTGATTACCTTTTATTTTGATATTTAGTTTAGAATGAAAATCAATGTTTAAAATAAAAAAAGTTCAGTTTCACCAGAAATAATGGAACTGTCTATTAAATTATTTGTGTAGAAGATAATTCAAGCAGAAAAAAAGATTGTTTTCAAATAAATGGTATTTCTGTATCTTTTTGTTTTTGTTATTGGTCATATCTAATATTTGTATATGTTACTTGGAATTATTCCTTCTAGAACACCCCTAGGGTTTCGCAATGTAGATGCGTTTTTAGCTTCAGAAGTATTAAAAAAAATAGATCTGGTTTGTATAACAGTTAGAAAACTACTCGGAAATCTCAGAGGCTTAACACAACAAAATTTTATTTCTCAATCTTCACTCCATGCCCATTTCAGGTTAACTAGGAGGTTTGTGCCCATTGTAGGAGGTCAGGCTCCCAGACTGAGAACTGCTCCATCTGGAAACATGATTCTCTGATCACCACAGCAGAGAGAAGAGAATGGGGCAATCACTCCTATGTTTTCAAGCTTTTGTTCAAAAGTGACACATGTCACACTCACATTTTGTAGACCAAAGCAAGTCATTTGGTCACAACTAACTTCAAAAGTGACAGTTCTACCTTATGCCTGAAAGTCAGAGTGAGATATTAGCACGCTGATTAGTACTTAAGACAACACAGTTTGTAATACAGTTCGTTTGCCAGTAAAAGCAGTATGCTGGTATATATATTTTTTCTATCAGAAATACAATGAATGTTTTAGTTGCTTAGTGATGCTACTAAGTGAATAGAATGTGTGTATGAAAGTTAATTGTTCTACATTTTTTTTATCTGAAAGGCATATTTGCACACTCCTATTTTCTCAGAAGGAACATTTATATTACTGCCATGATTGAAAACCCAATTTTGAGATAAGAGAGAGGCAGGAAAAGGGAGACAGAAATGAGTGACAAAAGAGAGAAAATAAAGAAGCAGGAGAGAAAAAAATAAGAAGAGAGAAGAGGAAGAAACAAGAAGAAAATGAAGCAAGAAAATAATGAAAGGGAAGAGATAGAAGAATAGGAGAAAAAAAGAGAGGGAAAGAGACTTTTAGGACAGTCTTAAATTTTACGAATTTAATTTAAAATCAAACACAGTCTCCTTTGATATAAAGACCACTAAACCCAATTTCAGAAATAATTTCACAAAATGAGATATTTTTTCCATCTTGTGGTGTATAATTATGTTTATTTCTAACACGTGAATACATGAAGATTTGTACCTGAGGGTTCTTCACTTATAAGCTTTGACCTGCCAATAATTTTCTGTGGCCATATTTAGCTGATTATTCATACTCTGGGCACCAGGTTTTATCTCCTTGCCCTCTACTCATTCATAGACCTGAAAAGACTGGAAGTATTTTCCATATGGAATATTAATTGGAATAATGTGAGAGTTTGGCTGTATCTTTCCCAGATAGTGGTTTCTTTGAGTAAACTGTTCCATTAGAAACGGCAATTCTGACAAGTGGCTATTATACTGAATATTCCTATGCTGCGTGGGAAAAAGGATTCCTGAGGACAAGAACCATTCTGACTGATTAGAATGAAAGGCCAAAGAACAAGGTAGTTATAACTTTTATAGGAAAAACAACTTCCAAATTTTTACCTGACAACCTTAAAAATTAGGAAAAAAGCATTGATTTTAACAAATAGTTGTTTTTAAGTTGGCATACTTATTTCCAACCTGTCACATCCACATTTATCCTTTGAATTACAATTATTTTCAAAGCAAATTGAAACCTTTAGAAAACATTTTAGAAAGAAAGACTAAATAAATAAACTACTCATCTTAGGCTCTTATTTAAATAAGAAAAATAATCGTGTCCTCTGTCTCTACCCCTGATTAAGACAGAAAAGTATAGCTAGTCCTTAGTTTACTGTAATCTATTTCCCTGGTATCACAGTTTAAAAATCTGGAAGCCTACTTGAAATAGAACTACAAGAAGGTTTTTTAAAAAAATTGGATGAGCAAAGTCCTTATATTAGACAACAGGGAAATTTTTGACTGTCTTTATCCATTTTGTTGGGAAACTTCTAACTTCCCCTAGAGTCTATCTCACACTGCCTCCTTATTTCATTTTCTAGATATAGTGCTAACAAATTCATCATGAGTTCTCATCTATTTATTTATTTTTCTAGCATTAAAGCCTACAGTTCTTATTTGAGAAAATGACATTTTTGAGACTTAGGGGTTTTTGGATTGTTTCTCTTCCTTATGAACAAAAATTCTAATTTACTGAGCATGGAAAAGTTAAACAATTAATGAAATGCAAAATTCTTAGTACACAAACCAGATTCATATTTCTACAGCTGTATAATAGGGATACTAATATTACATCTAACTGAAACTTTCTGAAGATTAGATGGGGTAATATATGTAAAGTTCTTATTACAATATCTGGCATAAGTGTTATACATTTACATTTATAATTTTTAAATTGTTTATACTACATTATTTTCAAAATTGGAAAAAGTAATTTAAACAAATACAACTGACTCAGAAGAAGATTCTGTAAGTTATGTTAGCTGTCATGCAGTGTATTATTTATCTTGCTTTAACCTCCAATTAAAATACCCACTGAAAATCCCTGAAACAACTGAAAACAACAGCACCATAAAACAGAGACAAGAGACAGAAGTGCAGCATTTTCTAGTGAACAACTTTTCTCAAGTTCTTACAGGTCGTTGACTTTTTTTTTAACCTTTACCTCCGCCTCCATTATTGATGATCCTTTAAGACCTGTCATTCCACAATATTTTGCATCAGACAATCTGCACTGGTACATGTGGGGGTTGTAGTCTCTGGATACATACAATACAAGATAAGAGAGTGAAAAGACATTGCAGAACTTTGGTCAGGTGAGAAACTTGTTCCTTGCAATTAGGTGTAAGCTTTCTAATTAGAGGTGATCATAGAGTTACTGTGAACACAGGTGCATTATTTTCAATATTATCACAATTGTAAAGACACATGTAAAACATATGTATGTATTTAAGATATGTACATACATCTATTCATGTGCATATTAAGATATGTACATACATCTATTCATATGCATATGTAAGAAATGAAAAGGAATATAGCAAGTTATAAGCACTTTTAAAATCTGTTTTATGAGAATAGTGATGTTTTGTATTCTTTTGCAGATAGGTGCACATCTTAGATTTATGGTCCCAAAACAATGATAAATAATAAGTCAATCTGTATTCTCTAGTTAAAACTCCAGCCTGAAACCTGCAGCTCTCTAGAGCCAAATAGCATGGCTTTAAACTTGAACATGTTATCGACAATATTTAGTAAGAGCATTGTTTTAGAACTATTAATCCTAATCTAGATTCGATTATTTAATGGAAAATGAAAATCAGTTTAAAGTAGAAAACTACTTCGACAATTAGGGAGAAAAATTAAATTTAATCTAGCCCCTTACTTTTGTTATTAGCCCTTGTACCAGAAACATTCACTATTTTTTTAACCTAACCAATGATTATCAGGTGAGCTCAGTCCAGTCAAAGCAAATTTATTAAAGACAATGTATACAAAAGATGACTAGCACAGCAAGGATGATTAAGATGGACAATAAAAGAGGTAAAGAAATAAAACATCATTTATTTTTCCTAGGAAATTGTTGAATGAGATAGACATATGTCAGTATTTCCTGTAAGAGATAGTAAGTGCTTTAGCAATAAGTCAAGCCTTGTGCTATGCAAGGATAAAGAAAGAAAGAAGCTGAACTCAGGTGAAAATACCAGAACTTGTACTCTATTGTCCATAAACACCTCTATTTTTATAACCTATTACATGTTTTTTCTCTTTATTATACAACTATTGTTTACTGTCTTCTTTAGAAGATAGACCTCTCCTACAGAAAACGTATAGATGAAAGATTTTTAAAATGTCATTGTTAATGAGTTCCTAACTTGGTGAGGACTGTGATTAGCTGCCTCTTGAGAGACTATTTTTGGTTTGGGAGATGGAAAGTGAAAGATCATGACTTGGGAGCTTCCTTTCTCTTCAGTATTTCCTTGGGTAAGCAATAGAGCTGGACTAAAGGCAGCCAATTATTTGCTTCTCTCCCAACATCTAGAGGTCAGAGTTTTATTCTGCTTTAAGAAATAAACTAACTTAAATGATCAGTTTACACTGTCTATACACTTTCTACAGCATTTTCTCTTCGTTTCCAGGAAAACATGAATGAAGAGTTTCTCTTGATCCTACATTTTTATTTCAATGACTATATTAATTACTTCTGTTTTTCCATATTTATTTATACCTTTTTTTAGAGCTCTTATTATTGTTTGACTTTATCATATTGTTAGATAGCTAGTCAGACATGAGCAGGTTCTGCCCCCTCCTGGACGGAGTCATCTTTCCTTCCCCCACCTGGGCACTGGTGACAAGAACATGCTCAGAGATCCTCCTTTTGTGGTCAAGCACCACTAAGTTTCCAGCCTTATCAGGACCAAACAAGATAAAACCCACCAGCACAGGTTGGCACAGGTGCACCAAGGCCTAAAATGTGACTCAGAGTAATCCGGGGTTCATTATGCTAGATTTGTAATAAATTAGCATTTTTGCCCTACCCCACCCCCCTGCAATGGATTTCACTTAGGTGCTTGTGGGTAAGTGCCTGTGCACAAGGAGAAAAGTTATATAACATAAAGCTGTCAATCAACTTGTCAGTCAAATGACGCAGGACACTGGGAGGGACTTTCCACCACTCTGAAAAACCGACCCTACCCCCGTTGCAGGGCTGCTTCTGGTTTCCAGACAGCCCACTCTCATCCTTTCTAGGGAGCGTACTTTTGCATTGCTTAATAAAACTCTTGCAATTTAAAACTGCTCTATGTCTCTCAACTGAAATCTTTCTCTTCGAGAGGACAAGAACCTAAGGAATCGCCATTTTGCTGGTGACAATATTACTACATGCCTCATAAATACTCTTTTATCTAGCAGATCCTAAGTCATATACAAAGTTATGTGCATACAGGATTAAAAAGTTTAAAAGGCCTAGGAAGATATTTAATAGAACTTACAGGTCTCTCTTTACCTTTCTTCTTTGTTACTGCTTCTTAAAAGCAAAAACATCTGTTTTTCTTTTTGAGTCCTTTTCAATCTTTCTATATCCATATTTAGATAGGCTTATATACCTTTACTATTTTATGTCAAGCTTTGATTTCTTATTATGATAGATGAGGACTAAGATCAAATCACCCTTTCATTCTCTTGTGTCTCAGTTTTAGACATATTTAACCATTTAAAATGCCTCTCTTTGTTACACCTATAATCTTAAGTAGAACTTCACAACCAGTGCACTATGATGATTTGTAGTTTTTCTGGGATCTTGATCCCATCAGCTCTGGGGGTGCCAGGCCAGGCCTGGAGTAGCCAGGATTCAGAAAGAGATCGTCTCCAACAGTGGGTAGCTTCAATGAGTTAACAGTATAGGTATAGTTTGGAGATTTCAGAATACTGCTCTGAATATTATTCTTCATCAGACAAATTGCTTCCTGACTTCCCACTTCATCTTCTCACCTCCTGTCACCACTAGTTTTTCTCAAATGTTGTCCAGGTTAATGATACCTACCTCTGTTCTGTACACATAATTAGATATGTATTTTCTCTAGATCGATAATGTAAGTCTAAAATCGTTAAACAGTGTTTACATCATTCAGAGTGGCATACGGATATTCTTGTAAAGGTAAGGAGTATTCTATGACTTTTTTATTTGTCAGGTTCAGCCCACTTTCTCACACCTTGCTTTTTTTTTCTTGTTACTTTCCTTTTTGTATCACTTTGACTCGCTTTATTACATATTTAATTTCCTCCAAAACATCATGTATATTTGTAATCTCTGGGCACTACTTTGCTTCTGGATAACTGACTAGCGATCCTCTGGAACACTGAAAAGAATCACTACAAGAAAGGTGGCAAAGGAAACAGGAAGATAGAATAGGCTGGACGGATAGTAAACAATAGTAAGATGGTCTATTTAAACCCCAATATATCAGTATCTTATATAGAAATTGATAAATTCCCTAGTTAAAAGGTAATGATTTCAAAATAACAAACAACTAAATTGCACTATATTCTTTTTATAATGGACACATGTAAACATAAGAGTTGAAGTAAAAGAAGGAAGATAATATATCATGCAAACACCAACACATTAACTCTGTTAAAGTGAAGGAAAATCCCTTGGAAGTGATCTACTACTGAGTCATGGGTATTTTCCTGCAGGCTATTAAAGCAAGACTGTTCATAGCTGATGCACTGTGAGTTCTTCCTCAATGCATGAGACTAGTTCCCTTGTTGATATTTATTTTCAATTATGGGTAATACTTAAGAGTTAAACATGCTGGATTCAATTCCTGCCATACTAATTATTATCAACTATTTTGGATATTGGGCAAATTAACATATCTATTTCTTAGTTTTCTCATTTGTATAGTGAGACTAATAAGTATCTCCTTCATAGAATTCTCATGAGGTTATGTGATATACTTAACACATTAACTGGGGTACAATGGTCTAATAAAATTCATTATTTTTATGTGTATCATTATGTAATTCCAAACACTCTCTTCCATGACATTTGAGAATTCTGTGATCTGACTGTGCCTACTTTTTAGGTAACACAAAGAAAAATTCTATTGAGCTACATGTTGCCTTCCAAACACAAGTTAGTTTTAAATCTCCAAGGTTTTGCTGGTGCTGTTCTCTTTTCCTGGATCCTTTTAATACCATTGTTTGTTTGGCATCTGCTGCTAACTATTCAAAAGAAGTTCAAAAATTACCTCTCCTATGGAACATTGCTGACCATTTCCCCCAATTATATAAGTAGGTTCTCAATATATATACGTAATGAATATAGAATTGATTATATATTCTGATGAACAGGAAATATCTAACAATAAACACAATTGCTAAAACATTACCATTGGTTGTTCTCTTTATATAATTTTATTTTCTTATGTTCCATGTATTTTGTACCTTTCATAATTCAAATAAACATCTTGTTTAGCTACTGTTGAATATTAAGTTGACATCTTTATTGAGCTGTTCACAATGACACCTGGATATCTTTCCTTAGAAATTAAAACACATTTGCAACCCATCAATGTCTGGCAGAATTTTAATTTGTTTCTCTAGCATTCATTAGGTCCATCTTTTCTAGGTTGCATTATATCTTCTGTAGAAATTCCCATTAGAAAACAGCTGAATACACAATCAAATTCAGAATATATAACTCTTTTCTTGTTTTGATCCATTGTTGTATTTTGCAAGTAACATGTTGTGATATTGTAGAGTATGCCTAATAATTACCTTATTATGAATATGTCGTGGTAGAGGATATTTACGATACAGTTTACAGAAGATTGTGTAGATTATTCAAGGAATTAAGAAAAAGCATTTTCCAATGTTAAATCAAAATAAAATGCCATAATAATAATATGCTGTGACTATCAATGACAATGAGACCTCATCAAGTTCCCTCATAGAAGCATATGCTTAAATTTCATTGCTTTTACCAAAGTAAAAATATTGTACTTAAATGATAAAGAAAGTAAGCATTTTTATCTTTTAGGCCTTTACAGTGAATTTTAAATTATAACTATCATTTAGTTGACTAATTTTTTTTTTCTTTTTTTTAGTTGACTAAATTTTTTAAATGGACTTCTATTTCCTTTTATTTTCCAATGTTAAGTAGAGGATTAAATGATCCCCACTCTATTAAATACTGTGAAAGGAGTTAGGGAGAAAGTCAAGTAGATAGGCTTCTTATAACATCAGATATTTAACAAAGATTATTTTTCCTGTCCTCTAATTGTGAAGATCCTCACAGATGAAATTTGTACCTTAAATATTTAAATTATATTGGCTTTTTAAAGAGAAATGATTAAATCAAGCAGATTAAAGGTAGTTTGCTGTAGGACTTCCCTGGTGGCACAGTGGTTAAGAATCCACCTGCCAATGCAGGGGACATGGTTCAAGCCCTGGTCGAGGAATATCCCACATGCCGCGGAGCAACTAAGCCCGTGTGCCACAACTACTGAGCCTGCGCTCTAGAGCCCACGTGCCACAACTACTGAAGCCCGTGGGCCCTGGAGTCCGTGCTCCGCAACAAAGAGAAGCCACCGCAATGAGAAGCCCACGAGACACAACAGAGTAGCCCCTGCTTCCCACAACTAGAGAAAGCCTGCGCGCAGCAATGAAGACCAAACGCAGCCAAAAATAAATAAAATAAATTTTAAAAAGATACTTTATTGCTACAAGTGAATCTTATCATTGTGTATAATTTAAAGTTCTTCTGCTTACATAGGTGTATGTTATCTTGCTCTCTGAGGTATTTTCTCAACCAAACTGTCAATCTTTTGAGGATAAGACGTATACTATCATATGTTTTCTAAAAAAATTTTATAAATTGTTTTTCAGAGTAGTTTTAAGTTTACGGAAAAATTGAGCAGATAATACAACGAGTTCCCATACATCTCCCTTCCCTGTTCACAGTTCCCCCTATCATTAACACATTGGACTTGTTCCAAGTGGTGAGCTAGCATTGTTACATTATAATTAACTGAAGTCCATAGTTTACATTAGAGTTCACTCTTAGTGTTACACAGTTCTACGAATTCTGGCAAATGCATAATGTCATGTACCCATCATTATAGTATTATACAGATTAGTTTCGGCACTATAAACAGCATGCAAATGTTTCCTGTGCTTTACCTATTCATCCTCTCCTTCACTCTCCATTTTCCCAAACAGCTAGTAACCACTGATCATTTTCATATTTATATAGTTTTGACCTTTCGGATTGACTTCTTTCACTTAGCAATATGCATCTGAGTTTCCTCCTTACCTTTCTGTAGTTTGATAGTTTATTTTCTGGTTATTGATAAATAATATTCCACTGTATGGGTATACCACTCTTTGTTTATTCATTCACCTATTAAGGGACATATGATTGCTTCTAGTTTGGGCAATTATAAATATTCATGTGCAGGTATTTGTGTAAATATAATATAGTTTTCAACTCTTTGGGGTAAACACCCAGAGAAGAGATTAGAGGTTGGTAGGGTCAGACTATGTTTAACTTTGTAAAAACTGCAAAATTGTATTGTAAAGAGGTTGTACCTTTTTGTATTACCACTAGCAATGAATTAGAGTTCTGATTTTTTCACACCCTCACCAGTATTTGGTATTGTCAGTGTTTTGGATTTTCACCATTTGAATAGGTGTGTAATGGTATCTCATTGTTGTGTTAATTTGCAATTCCCTGATGACATATGGTATCTTTTCCTATGCTTATTTGCCAATTGTATATCTGTTTTGAGGAGGTGTCTGTTCAGATCTTTTGCCTATTTTTTCATTGGGTTGCTTTTTTTCGGATTGTTGAGTTTAAGAGTTCTTTGTATATTTTGAATGCCAATCCTTTATCATATATGTGTTTTTCTAATCTCTTCTCTCAGGATGTGGCTTGTCTTTTCATTATCTTAATAGGGACTTTGCAGAACAGAAGTTTGCTTTTCTTTTTTTTTTTAATTTTAATGAGTCCAACTTACCAATTTTGTCTTACATGGATCATGCTTCTGATGTTGTATCTAAAAAGTCATCCCTAATCCAAAGGTCACCTAGTTTTTCCTCCTATGTTATTTTCTAGAATCTTTAGAGTCACATGTTTTAACTTTTGAACTATAACACATTTGAATTAATTTTTGTGAAAGGTGTTGTCTCTGTCTAGATACATTCTTATTTGCATGTGAGTGTCCGGTTGTTCCAGAGCCATTTGTTGAGAAGACTAGGCTTTCTGTATTCAATTTCTTTTTCTCCTTTTTCAAAGACCAGTTGCCTGTATATGTTAGAGTCTATTGAATATTGTGTGAGTTGCCTATATTTCTATGCTCTTTATTCTGTTCCATTAATCTACTTTTCTACTCTTTTGCCATTTTATACTGTATTGATTACCTTATCTTTATAGTTATTCTTGATGTCAGGAAGTGTCATTACTCTGAAATTATTTTTTTTCTTCAAGATTGTGTTGGCTATTCTGGGTCTTTAATCTTTCCACACAAACTTTAAAATCAGTTTGTGGATATGCACAAAATGATACACTGGGATTTTTATTATTATTGTGCTGAATGTATAGATCGATTTGGAAAGAAGTGGCATTTTGACAATTTTGAGTCTTCTTATACATGAACACAGAATATGTATCTATTTAGATATTCTATGATTTCCTTCATCAGAGTTTTGTAGTTTTCCTTGTATAGATTTGCACATGTTTTGTTAGATTTAAACCTAAGTACTTCATTTCTTTGGTATTACAGTTTTCTATTTGTTGCTTTTGTTCTTTGTTTCTTTTTTATATTCCCCTGTTCTGCTTTTCCAGTTTAATTGAGCATTTTATATGATTCCATTTCCTCTTATTTTTTAGCATATCAATGTTATATCTATTTAAAAATTATTGGTTGCCATAAGAATTGAAATAAGTATTTACAACTATATAATTCCATGCATATAATACTATACCACTCACTCTCCCTCCATCCCTTATAATATTAAAAAGGAAAAAAGTACTAAACAGTGGATTGTGAGAATAGAGATCAGCAGAGCTACACTAGATCAAGCTTGTGTGTATACTGGGAAGTGGTTTGGTAACTATGTACAGCAAACTTCACCTTTCTTTTACTATAAGCAGCAAGGAGAAACCAGATGACATCATCAACACTTTGTGTGGAAATTTTCTCAATTTAATCATCCAGTTAATTAGGTACATTTTCTATTTTACACGTTACTGCAAATGACTATGTTGGTAAACTTTCTTCAACTAAAGTAATGTTTTCCCATTCCTCTAGTTTCTAAAGAATTTTCATCACTTTTCTTTAAGCCCCCTCTGACAGCCTCTTCAAAGTCCATCAGCCTTCTGGTCAAGGTACTAACTCTCTCAGAAGAGTTCTTTCATCTTCGGCTCATCGTCTGAACTTAAACTCCTCCCCATCTTAGTTATTTGTTAGAACAACTCTCCACATACAGGTTTTCTAGATCTGTATTAGTTATTTATTGCTAAGATATTATCCTCAAATGTAGCAACTGAAAAACAATTTAAAAAATTATTATTTTGCACATTTTTTGGGTCAGTCAGGAATAAAGCAATTCCCCCTCTAGGTGGATTTACTCAGGGTCGCTCATGAGGTTGTAGTCAATATGTTGTTTTAGGCTGGTTATCTGGAAGCTCAACTGGGAGTGGAGAGTCTGATTCCAACTTGGATCATCCATACGGCTATCAGGAGATTTCAGATTGTCACCACATGCACCTACTTGGGATCCTGGAATATCTTCATGTGTTTTACCTGACTTCTCCCAGATAAAATTTTCCAAAAGGGAACAAGGTAGGAATCACAACTTCTTTTTGACTTAGCCTTAGAAGTCACACACCATAATTTCTACAAAATGTCATTGGTTGCCTAAGTCAGTTCTATTCAATGTGAGAGGCAAATATATCAGAGTGTGAGTAAAAGAAGAAAAGAATCATTGAGGACCATGTTTGATGCTAGCTTCTACGCACTGCTATACTATCTCACTCTCTTTTTCCCACAGTTTTTTGAGGTATGGTTGACAAATACAATTCTAAGATATTTAAAGTATACAATATGATGATTTGATATATGTACACATTTTGAAGGTTTTCCCCCATTGAATTAACTACCTCTTGTTCAGTGTCTAGAAACAGTCACTTCATATAATTTGTCAAGTTTTCTACTTGTTTACAATGGAGTAGGAAGGATTTATTCCTTCCTGAGTGGAAATGGAACTTGGTGCCACTTATTGATATAAAGAACAAAGAGATAGATCGGGTTATAGAAAGTAGAAATTTTGAAGTCATACTTTTGAAAGACTCAACAGAGTCTTTAAACATTTTTTTAAAATTCAAATCTGTTGTTCATATAAGATGTTTGAACTAAACATATAAATTTTGGGATCCTCAGCATAGAAGTGACTCTTAAAGTCATGGGGACAAATGATATCACCTAGGAAAACAAAGAAGTCTGAAACCTGAGCCCTAGGGCATTCCAAAATTTGGAACTTATAAAGATGAGAAAGTTCCAGATACTGCAAAGTAGCAACTACTGAGGTAGGAAGAAAAAAATTAGAAAAACTTCATGCGTAGTATATATAAATGTGAAGAAAGTTTTTTAGAAGGAAGAGTACCCAGCTGTGCTAAATGCTGACAAGGTGAGGTCTGAGAATTGACTATTGGATTTGAGAAGCAGACTTTTTATCTCAAATCCAGTATCAGAAACACATATAAAAGAAAATACTTACTGATTGATTCAAATTTGCTGTTAAGTTGCGCAGTTTAATAGACTACTTTCCTTTTTCCTTTCTTTAAAATTTCTCATTAAGGAATTGCACTTACTGCCGCAGTCCTCTAAACACCTTTTGATTCCAAATGTGAATGTGAGGGGTCCATCTGCTGTCTCAGCTCTATGATGCTAAAGTGAAACTGGCAGAACTAACACCCCGAGAGGCATATCCTGTATAATCTGTTTTCTTATACTTTGGCAAAATTAGAACCTAAATTTTGGCAGGAAATGAAAGAAATTTTGCATTTTGGTTAGCATTTGTGCTTCTTACCTGAAAATATAAAGTGAGACAGCCCTGGGTATATGCCAGAGACTCAAATAATTTGTAGCACAACCAATACTTTTTAGTGCTTTAATGAGAAATAAGGAAAGAATGAATCTGAGATTATCTCGTAATGCCATTAACATTAAAGAAGCAGCATACCCTTACGTGAAAAACATGTATCTATCAGAATAATTTTAAAATGTTTAAGCTCATATAAATGTGCAATTTGGGAAAAGGTGAAATAAAATTTAAATGGAAATAAATTCCTTTTTATTACATAAATAAAAATATATGTTGCTTTAAGTGAATTTTTCAAACAACTGCAATATAACTCTAAGTGCCATTAAAAATAATTTTCAGAAATTCTGGTTCGCTGTCATATACCTAGAAGCTCTTGATACAGTCTTCCAACTTTTATTAAAACTAATTCTAGTCAAAAGAGGGACAGAACTCAAAATCATACTTTATACTAAGATTTATAGAAAATGTAGCATCAAAATATAGTTAAGAATCACAACTAATTAAGAAAAATGAATCCAAACAGAGAAAAATGAACTTTGACACTGACAAGTCATCATTTATTCGTTTCTTCTCATGGAACACAAAATCCTCTGGGAAAAAGTGTACCCCTCCCACTGTTTTTTCACTTTTTTTTTTTTTCTTAGTAAACTAGGGAAAGAGTATACATCTCTTGTTTTCTCCATTTTTTTTTTTTCCAGAAAATCAGGGCTTATATCAACTGGAAAACCAGATAGTTATCATATGGTCCTTTACCAAAAGCTGAGATCAATATCACAGTAATATATGTCAGTGATATGCTTATCACTCCACCCCTGACAGTTTTGATTCTGATTCAGTGGATCTGGAGTTGGCTTATATATATAATTTGGAGGGAAAGTAAAAACTAACTTCTATTGAAATTCTTCTATGTCTATCTAGTTTAAAACTTATTTCTGCTATTAAAATGTCGGTCTGAGGGGTGGTCAGAAGAGTGGCCCATGCCACCAATTTTTCCTATTCCAACAGAGACTACAAATTGTAAAACATGTCTTTGAAAGAAGTGATATTGCAGCATGATATATTCTGGAAGTTGTAGGTTCATTGAAGCAGAGAGAAAGACAAGAGTCTAAAGGAAGTTTTAGCTTTTCATATATTCAAATCAGTTTTAAACAGAAACAGATATCGAAGATTGAAAAAAGAACCCCCTCATTATAGATGAGGTTTTCTAAGTGGAAGTCTTCTGCAAGACTGGAAGTGGTCTGAGATCTGTGCATATAGACCTGCTCTCCAGAAGATGATCTGAGAAGAGGATTAGATCTGCACAGAAGGTCAGTAGGTAAGGCAAACCATGCATCATGCATGTTGACTAATACAGGACAAGAAAAGAACTTCCCATCAAAAACAAAAAAATGAAGGCCAAGTAAAGCCTTGCCACAGTTTTCAGCATCTAGAAGAATGGGAGGAATAATACTCCTTTGAAATATAGCTGCTGTGTGATATAGAAGAAAATTTCACAAAAATGTTTGACACTCGGAAAGTGTGTAGGAAGACATAGACTCTGCTACAGCAACATAATTCATAAAGATAAATTAGGCAATTGCATGAGATGAAAAGGGATTTAAATAAGATGAAGCAAGATTGCAAAGAGAGTAAAGATACAATAGAATTGAAATCTATATTAGGAGCTGTAAAAAGAAAAATTAAAACTTTATAATATTAATAAGATAGGTAATATAAGGGATGAACTTGAGATCCCATCCAAGGTCACAGGTGAAAATGACCAGGAAAAAGAATAAATGGTAGTAAATGTAAATGGGAGTAAATGGCTATAGAGGAAAGAGAACATAGTAACTATATGTGCTAATTGATATCTTTAATGGACCAGAACAAATGTAGCAGCAGCAAAAGCCAAATATGTTTCTCATATTTTGTAACTACATTTTTAAAATTTTAAACTTTTGCTTTCTTTTCAGCTCATTCTATTTTACTAATCCTATTATATAGAGCCCAACTTATTTTGCTGTCTTCTAAGGATAACTTAAACTTTTCCAACTTTTTGCCTAAATCATTCAATGCTTTTTCAAGAGTTATATATCTAATGGCAATTCATCCTCCTATTAATAAAATTTGTATGGTCATTTTAAAATTATTCATTCATATTTCAAGACTGATTTTATAATTTTATACATTGGATGTTTTAATAGCTATCTTCATTCATTCAATTATCTATAATTTCTTACTTTTTACTTCTCCCATTCTGCCAAAGAAATTTTGACATGTATGATCCAGTCCTGACACATCTATGCACAGTTCACTAGCTCTTTAAACCCAGGGAATTGGTGGGGTTTAGGTATATTTGATTTTTTTCTAAAAAGAGCAAGATCATTTGTGCACCTATAATGGATGTACCTCTTTAATCTAGCCTGTTCTGTGGTGAATTTGTCTGAAATTTCTTTAAATTACAGGTTTTTAATAGTTTCTTTCCTTACACAGGATGCATGTTATCCTGCACTTATAAATGTCTTTATTTCTTTCACAATTTTGTATGCACATGATTGTAACGGAAGGAGAAAAATTGGCAAAGTAATGGAGATTAAATGGGTATATCCAATAGACTTTTTATTTCAGAAAATCTTTGTTCATTTTGTGATGAGGAAATTTTTAGTTTTTCATTGAGTAAATTGGATCCATTAAATTTATTTCTTCTATCTATTGTTTAAATTTTTTTTCATTTTATTAAAATTATAGGTTTATATTTCAGAATGTTTCAAATCCCAGAGCTAATTAACAAACACATTTCTGGTGTTCCCTCTTTTCACTAGTTTAAGACCTAGATAAAATTATCTGATAGTATCATACCTATGGTAAAATATTGTAGAAAATCATCTCATGAAAATAACATTCTCAGACTGCTTATATCTTTATTTTTCATTCACACCTTTTACTACATGGTTTAAAATCTTGATTTCACAGTTATGTGACACTGAACATGTTACTTAATATCAATATCTTAGTTTTCTCACCTTTAAAGTGAGAAAACAGTAATATCAATTTACGAATATTATTTCTAGGATTTATGCTAAGATAAAATGAGATAAGACATTTAAAATTCTCAGAAAATAACGACCTTCAAGATGGTGGAGGAGTAAGATGTGGAGATCATCTTTCTCCCCACAAATACATCAAAAATACAACTACATGTGGAACAACTCCTACAGAACACCTACTGAACGCTGGCAGAAGACCTCAGACTTCCCCAAAGGCAAGAAACTCCCCACGTACCTGGGTAGGGCAAAAGAAAAAAAGAATAAACAGAGACAAAAGAACCGGGACGGGACCTTGCACCAGTGGGAGGGAGCTGTGAAGGGGGAAAGGTTTCCAAACACTAGGAAACCCCTTCGCGGGCGGAGACGGGGGTGAGCAGAGGTGGGGAGCTTTGGAGCCACGGAGGAGAGCGTAGTAACAGGGGTGCAGAGGGCAAAGCGGAGAGATTCCCTCATGGAGGATCTGCGCTGACCAGCACTCACCAGCCCGAGAGGCTTGTCTGCTCACCCGTTGGGGCAGGTGGGGGCTGGGAGCTGAGGCTCGGGCTTCGGAGGTCGTATTCCAGGGAGAGGACTGGGGTTGGCTGCGTGAACACAGCCTGAAGGGGACTAGTGTGCCACAGCTAGCCAGGAGGGAGTCCGGGAAAAAGTCTGGATCTGCCTAAGAGGCAATAGACCATTGTTTCAGGGTGTGTGAGGAGAGGAGATTCAGAACACCACCTAAACGAGATCCAAAGATGGGCACGAGCCACAGCTATCAGCGTGGACACCACAGATGGGCATGAAATGCTAATGTTGCTGCTGCAGCCCCAAGAATCCTGTGTGGAAGCACAAGTCACCATCCAATCCTTCCCTCTCGGGAGGCTGTGCAGCCTGCCAGTGCCAGGGTCCCGTGACAACTTCCCTGGGAGAACACACGGCTCGCCTCAGGTTATTGCAACGTAATGCTAACCTCTGCTGCTGCAGGCTCACCCTGCGTTCCATACCGTTCCCCCTCCCCACCCTGCGCCTCACTGCCTGAGTGAGCCAGAGCCCCTTAATCAGCCACTCCTTTAACTCCCTCCTGTCTCGGCGAAGAAGAGATGCCAGAGGGTGACCTACATGCACAGGCGGGGCCAAAACCAAAGCTGAAGCCCAGGAGCTGTGCGAACAAAGAGGAGAAAGGGAAATTTCTCCCAGCAGCCTCAGGAGCAGTGGATTAAATCTCCACAGTCAACTTGATGTACCCTGCATCTGTGGAATACCTGAAAGGGCAATGAATCATCCCAAAACAGAGGCGGTGGACTTTGGGAGCAACTGTAGACTTGGGGTTTGCTGTATGTGACTGACTAGTTTCTGAGTTTTATGATTATCTTAGTATAGTTTTTAGTGCTTGTTACCATTGGTGGATTTGTTTATTGGTTTAGTTGCTCTCTTCTTTTCTTCAATACTTTATAAATTTTTTAATTTTAAAATTATTTTTTATTTTAATTATTTTATTTTATTTTATTATTATTCTTTCTTTCTTTCTTTCTTTTCTCCCTTTTCTTCAGAGCCATGTGGCTGACAGAGTCTTTGTGCTCTGGCCAGGTGTCAGGCCTGAACCTCTGATGTGGGAGAGCTGAGTTCAAGACACTGGACCATCAGAGACCCCCAGGCCCCACGTAATATCAATCAGCAAGAGCTCTCCCAGATATCTCAGTCTCAACGCTAAGACCCAGCTCCACTCAACGAGCAGCAAGCTCCAGTGCTGGACAACCCATGCTAAACAACTAGCCAGACAGGAACACAACCCCACCCATTAGCAAAGAGGCTGCCTAAAATCATAATGAGTTCACAGACAACCCAAAACACAGCACCAGATGCGGTCCTGCCCACCAGAAACACATGATCCAGCCTCATCCACCAGAACACCGGCGCCAAACCCCTCCACCAGGAAGTGTACACCCACCGAACCAAACTTACCCACTGGGGTTAGACACCAAAAAAAATGGGAACTACAAACCTGCAGTCTGCGAAAAGGAGACCCCAAACACAGTAAGTTCCCTAACATGGGAAAGGAAATAGTCAGTCAACTCCAGGAAGTGCAGAGAGTACCACACAGGATAAATCCAAGGAGAAACACGGCAAGACACATATTAATCAAACTTGTAAAAATAAAATACAAGGAAAAAATAATAAAAGCAGCAAGGGAAAGCAACAAATGACATACAAGTGAATCCCCATAAGGTTAACAGCTGATCTTTCAGCAGAAACTCTGCAAGCCAGAAGTTAGACACCAAAAAAAATGGGAACTACAAACCTGCAGTCTGCGAAAAGGAGACCCCAAACACAGTAAGTTAGCAAAATGAGAAGACAGAGAAATATGCAGCAGATGAAGGAGCAAGGTAAAAACCCACCAGACCAAACAAATGAAGAGGAAATAGGCAGTCTACCTGAAAAAGAATTCAGAATAATGGTAGTAAAGATGATCCAGAATCTTGGAAATAGAATGGAGAAAATGCAAGTAACATTTAACAAGGACCTAGAAGAACTAAAGAGAAACTAAACAATGATGAACAACACACTGAATGAAATTAAACTTTCTAGAGAAGGAAGTAATAGCAGCATAACTGAGGCAGAAGAAGGGATAAGTGACCTGGAAGATAACATAGTGGAAATAACTACCACAGAGCAGAAGAAAGAAAAAGAATGAAAAGAATTGAAGACAGTCTCAGAGACCTCTGGGACAACATTAAATGCATCAACATTCAAATTATAGGGGTCCCAGAACAAGAAGAGGAAAAGAAAGGGACTGAGAAAATATTTGAAGAGATTATAGTTGAAAATTTCCCTAACATGGGAAAGGAAATAGTCAGTCAACTCCAGGAAGTGCAGAGAGTACCACACAGGATAAATCCAAGGAGAAACACGGCAAGACACATATTAATCAAACTTGTAAAAATAAAATACAAGGAAAAAATAATAAAAGCAGCAAGGGAAAGCAACAAATGACATACAAGTGAATCCCCATAAGGTTAACAGCTGATCTTTCAGCAGAAACTCTGCAAGCCAGAAGGGAGTGGCAGGACATATTTAAGATCATGAAAGGGAAAACCCCACAACCAAGATTACTCTACCTGGCAAGGATGTCATTCACATTCGACCGAGAAATTAAAACCTTTACAGACAAGCAAAAGCTAAGAGAATTCAGCACCACCAAACCAGATTTACAACAAATGCTAAAGGAACGTCTCTAGGCAGGAAACACAAGAGAACGAAAAGACCTACAAAAACAAACCCAAAACAATTAAGAAAATAGTAATAGGAACATACATATCGATAATTACCTTAAATGTAAATGGATTAAATGCTCCCACCAAAAGGCATAGATTGGCTAAATGGATACAAAAACAAGAACCATGTATATGCTGTCTACAAGAGACTCACTTCAGACCCAGGGACACATACAGACTGAAAGTGAGGGGGTGGAAAAAGATATTCCATGCAAATGGAAATCAAAAGAAAGCTGCAGTAGCAATTCTCATATCAGACAAAATAGACTTTAAAATAAAGACTATTACAAGAGACAAAGAAGGACACTATATAATGAACAAGGGATCAATCCAAGAAGAAGATACAACAATTGTAAATATTTATGCACCCAACCTAGGAGCACCTCAATACATAAGGCAAATGTTAACAGCCATAAAAGGGGAAATCGATAGTAACACAGTAATAGTAAGGGACTTTAACACCTCACTTTCATCAATGGACAGATCATCCAAAATGAAAATAAATAAGAAAACACAAGCTTTAAAGGACACATTAAACAAGATGGAATTAATGATATTTATAGGATATTCCATCCAAAAACAACAGAATACATTTTCTTCACAAGTGGTCATGGAACATTCTCAAAGATAAATCATATCTTGGGTCACAAATCAAGCCTTGGTAAATTTAGGAAAATTGAAATCATGTGAAGTATCATTTCCGACCATGACACTATAAGACTAGATATCAATTACCAGAAAAAAACTGTAAAAAGTACAAACACATGGAGGCTAAACAATACACTACTTAATAACCAAGAGATCACTGAAGAAATCAAAGAGGAAATCACAGTATACTTGGAAACACCAACACATGGAGGCTAAACAATACACTACTTAATAACGAAGTGATCACTGAAGAAATCAAAGAGGAAATCAAAAAATACTTAGAAACAAATGACAATGGAGACACGACGACCCAAAACCTATGGGATGCAGCAAAAGCAGTTCTAAGAGGGAAGTTTATAGCAATACAATCCTACCTCAAGAAACAAGAAATATCTCAAATAAACAACCTAACCTTACACTTAATGCAAATAGAAAAACAAGAACAAAAACCCCCAAAAGTTAGCAGAAGGAAAGAAATCATAAAGATCAGATCACAAATAAATGAAAAAGAAATGAAGGAAATGATGGCCAAGATCAATAAAACTAATAGCTGTTTCAGCAGAAGGAAAGAAATCATAAAGATCAGATCAGAAATAAATGAAAAAGAAATGAAGGAAACAATAGCAAAGATCAATAAAACTAAAAGCTGGTTCTTTGAGAAGATAAATAAAATTGATAAACCATTAGCCAGACTCATCAAGAATAAAAGGGAGAAGACTCAAATCAATAGAATTAGAAATGAAAAAGGAGATGTAACAACTGACACTGCAGAAATACAAAAGATTATTAGAGATTACTACAAGCAACTGTATGCCAATAAAATGGACAACCTGGAAGAAATGGACAAATTCTTAGAAATGCACAAGCTGCCGAGACTGAACCAGGAAGAAATAGAAAATATGAACAGACCAATCACAAGCACTGAAATTGAAACTATGATTAAAAATCTTCCAACAAACAAAAGCCCAGGACCAGATGGCTTCACAGGCGAATTCTATCAAGCATTTAGGGAAGAGCTAAAACCTATCCTTCTCAAACTACTCCAAACTATAGAAAAGGGAGGAACACTCCCAAACTCATTCTACGAGGCCACCATCACCCTGATACCAAAACCAGATAAAGATGTCACAGAGAAAGAAAACTACAGGCCAATATCACTGATGAACATAGATGCAAAAATCCTTAACAAAATACGAGCAAACAGAATCCAGCAGCACATTACAAGGGTCATACACCATGATCAAGTGGGGTTTATCCCAGGAATGCAAGGATTCTTCAATATATGCAAATCAATCAATGTGATACACCATATTAACAAATTGAAGGAGAAAAACCATATGATAATCTCAATAGATGCAGAAAAAGCTTTTGACAGAATTCAACACCCATTTATGATAAAAACCCTCCAGAAAGTAGGCATAGAGGGAACTTACCTAAACATAATAAAGGCCATATATGACAAACCCACAACCAACATCATTCTCAATGGTGAAAAACTGAAAGCATTTCCACTACAATCAGGAACAAGACAAGGTTTCCCACTCTCACCATTATTATTCAACATAGATTTGGAATAATAGCCATAGCAATCAGAGAAGAAAAAGAAATAAAAGGAATCCAAATTGGAAAAGAAGAAGTAAGACTGTCACTGTTTGCACATGACATGATATATACATAAAGAATCCTAAAGATGCTACCAGAAAACTACTAGAGCTAATCAATGAATTTGGTAAATTAGCAGGATTCAAAATTAATGCACAGAAACCGCTTGCATTCCTATACACTAATGATGAAAAATCTGAAAGAGAAATTAAGAAAACACTCTCATTTACCACTGCAACAAAAAGAATAAAATACCTAGGAACAAACTACCACTGGCATTTTTTACAGAAGTAGAACAAAAAATTTCACAATTTGTGTGGAAACACAAAAGACCCCGAATAGCAAAGCAATCTTGAGAACGAAAAATGGAGCTGGAGGAATCAGGCTCCCTGCCTTCAGACTATTACTACAAAGCTACAGTAATCAAGACAGTATGGTACTGGCACAAAAACAGAAATATAGATCAATGGAACAGGATAGAAAGCCCAGAGATAAACCCACACACATATGGTCACCTTCTCTTTAATAAAGGAGGCAAGAACATACAATGGAGAAAAGACAGCCTCTTCAATAATTGGTGCTGGGGAAACTGGACAGCTACATGTAAAAGAATGATATTAGAACACTCCCTAACACCATACACAAAAATAAACGCAAAATGGATTTAAGACCTAAATGTAAAGCCAGACACTATCAAACTCTTAGAGGAAAACATAGGCAGAACACTCTATGACAAAGTCACAGCAAGGTCATTTTTGACCCACATCCTACAGAAATGGAAATAAAAACAAAAATAGACAAATGAAACTTAAAAGCTTTTGCACAGCAAAGGAAACCATAAACAAGACAAAAAGACAGCCCTCAGATTGTGAGAAAATATTTGCAAACGAAGCAACTGACAAAGGATTAATCTCCAAAATATACAAGCAGCTCAATATCAAAAAAAATAATAATAATAACCTAATCCAAACATGGGCAGAAGACCTAAATAGACATTTCTCCAGAGAAGATATACAGATTGCCAACAAACACATGAAAGGATGCTCAACATCACTAATCATTAGAGAAATGCAAATCAAAACTACAGTGAGGTTATAACCTCACACTGCTTGGAATGGCCATCATCAAAAGGTCTACAAACAATAAATGCTGGAGAGCATTTGGAGAAAAGTGAACCCTCTTACCCTGTTGGTGGGAATGTAAATTGATACAGCCACTATGGAGAACAGTATGGAGGTTCCTTAAAAAACTAAAGATAGAGCTACCATATGACCCAGCAATCCCACTACTGGCCATATACCCTCAGAAAACCATAATTCAAAAAGAACCATGTATGACAATATTCACTGCAGCTCTGTTTACAATAGCCAGGACATGGAAGCAACCTAAGTGTCCATGGATAAAGAAGATGTGGCACATATATACAATGGAATATTACTCAGCCATAAAAAGAAACGAAATTGAGTTATTCGTAGTGAGGTGAATGGACCTAGAGTCTGTCATACAGAGTGAAGTAAGTCAGAAAGAGAAAAACAAATGCCTTCTGCTAACACACACACACACACACACACACACATATATATATATGGAATCCAAAAAAAAAATGGTTTTGAAGAACCTAGGGACAGGACAGGAATAAAGATGCAGGCATAGAGAATGGACTTGAGGACATGGGGAGGGGGAAGGGTAAGCTGGGACGAAGTGAGAGAGTGGCATGGACATATATACACTACCAAATATAAAATAGATAGCTAGTGGGAAGCAGCCACATAGCATAGGGAGATCAGCTTGTTGCTTTGTGACCGCCTAGAGTCGTGTGATAGGGAGGGTGGGAGGGAGATGCAAGAGAGAGGGGATATGGGGATATATGTATACATATAGCTGATTCACTTTGCTATATAGCAGAAAGTAACACAACATTGTAAAGCAATTATACTCCGATAAAGATGTTAAAAAACTAAAATAAAATAAAGATTAAAAAATTAAAATTCTCAGAAAACTTATGGAACAGAGTCAACACTGAAATTATATATATATATATATATTTGTCTGCCCTTTGGTTAATGTTACAAACTAGGTTTTATGAGTTTGCACACTGATTATAGTTTTCTTTTGTAGTAGACATCCACAGGACAATGCATCTGCAGCTGTACCCTTCCTCTCACATTCTTCTTCGTCCCTTCATCCAAGTAGCAAATGTTCTTCTGTGCTCCTATGTGCCTCAGCTGGTTCCTTCCCCTGGTGTTTAAGAGTGGCACCCAATGAGTTGAAGTTGTCCTTCTCCCAGATATCAAAGTTGTAAGATATGAAGATTGGGAGATATTAGTGGCACTTTTTTAGCATGTGTAGAGTGGAGAAGGAAACCACTGTGCAAAGAACAGCAGCCTACAGTGCATGAGTCTTAATAGAGGTTTTGTCCATGTTCTACGTGTTCCTGAGATTTGGCACATTCTGTCCTTTTCCCAGCTTGGTTGTTCTATAGAATAGTCTATTAGTCTTCAATTTAGGGTCATCTTAACTAAAAAAAAGTCCGTTTTCCTGCGGTATTTCATCAATCTTGGTATTCTTTTCGAGTCCCATGCTGCCGTTGGGTTTGTCTTCAGCTGTCTCAGTGGGCAATTATCCCACCTCTTTTACAGATGTCTCTGTTCAAACAAGAGAAAAATTAGCAGATGCTTTGAGGGAAGACTTTTAATTCTAGATAATTTCAGCCTTGCACGTTGATTGTCTATAGTCTCTATTCTCCTTTCCAGCCTCTTTAATGGTGGAGTAAACTAAATTTGATTTTATCAGCTTCTTGAAGAAATACAATCCAGCTTCACCCCAGTTCAGCTCTTATTAGCTCTGTGGAACTGTAACAACATTTAACTGGCTTATATTGCTCAGACCTCAGAGACCTCTAACTGCCAGAGTAAACTTCCTGAGTGAAGTAAGTTCTAATCATACTATTTCCTACTTAATATGCGACAATGGTTTTCCATTAAGAACAAGATTAGCACCACCCACATTTGCCTTAGTAGACTCTCCCTTTCAGTGTATACCTTCATCTAATTGGCTGGGCTCTTTAAGCATCACCCCCTTCCTCACAATGCATATAACACTCACACTAAATTTCCCTGGGAACCCTGGATCTCTAAGTTGCTGCATGTGGTCCTTAGTGAATGTATGCCCTTGGGCTGGAATGTCCTTACTTTCCCCCTTAAACACAACAGGTCTCCCCAATTAGTATCTTTTTTTTTCCTTTAGTAGCAGTTTAGGCACCTATCTCCTATGTGAGAAGCCTGCTATCTCATGTAGAGTCAACCACTTCTTCCTTATATTCTGCCTCATTTTATAAATCACGTTTAACCCAAATATCACTGTATTGCTAGACTGAAGAATCCAGCTTAAATATTTGACATTAGGGACCAGCCTATGTTCACTGATGTACTTTGGTACATCACCAGGTGCCTACCACTTAGATGACTGTCAAAAATATACGCTGACTTTAATTGTATTAGAGTCAGGGCATATTTAGCTTATAACTATTCTCAAGATATAACATCTGTTATTTTTCTTTGGCCTATCAGATTTACCACTGAGTCATAGTAGGAAATTATAGTAATTTGATATAAATTTTTCTCTCCACATTAAAAAAATATCTTATTGTTGGGAAAGGATCTATACCTTTTCTGGTTCTAGATAAGGAAAAATAGTTGATCTTTTTTAATTTCAAGGAAAAATAAATGTATAACAGTATAAAGAAGACACAATTTAAATTTAGAAGAACTGATATTAATTGCGATGTTGCCTCTATTCACTTAAACTTCATGAAATTTTTATCATTTTCAAAATTTTGTAATGCTGTCTTCATTGCTCCATTGTGGAATCATCTGTGACAATATGTGTGAATGTGCTCTCTACTTTAAACTCTGAAAGTTTTTTTTTTTTAAGACCACACAATTTTTTCTTATTAGTTGAAAATGCTGATGTTTTTATGATGAATATATTTCGGTTCTTCATATCTTTGATGTTAGTGCTTCACAACAATCCAGATTTTGACTTCCTACTTTACAAATCTAAGCTATTACTTGCTATGTATACATTTCATCTTGTCTCCTTATCAAAGATCAATGCTCTTGTTCCTGGGGAGTTTTCATTTAGTTTTATATTTCCAACGAAGGAAAATTCTGAGGAAATGTGAGACTGCATCTGGGTATTCCCCTCTAATATTGGTAGGCAGAATCTCATATCTAGCTTTATTTTTTGTAATTATTGTTTGTAATTTTTCGTTATAAGTGAAAAAGTAGCTATTTCATTTTATTTGTAACTTGCAAGTACATTTTCGATTTTTGTTGTCTTTTTTTTTAACTTCCTTAGACTCCTTGATAATCCATTGCACTCTTCTTACCATTTTCCTTTTGATAAATGAAGATTCCATTGTACTGCATTTATAGTTTATACTATATGTTTTTCCTTTCCAAAATTTTTTCCATGTTTACCCTAAACCTACTAAAATTTAGATATAAAATTTTCTGTGCACTTTCTTTTTTCCCAGTAATAGTGGGCTGGATTATTTGGATCAAACTGCCAATGGAAGAAAAAAGAAAAAATCTTAGCTAAAACTTTAAAAACTGATCGCAATAGCACTGAATAATTGAACTGATAATAAAGAGTTATTAGGCCAAAATCTGAAGGCAATCGTAACCCAGAGAGTTGAGAATAATATCCAAGAAATAAAGTATTTTTTGTCTTGGAATTTACCCATAATTCAAAGACAAGTGTGTAACATTAAGATGATAATGTGACATTTTAAGAGACCCTCTTCACAATAAGCTAGAAATAAAATGACCAAACTCAGTTAAGGATTAACAAGAATTAAACACTCTCACCTTCCCCAAATTTCAGAGCCACTAGCTAATTTTACCAAGAAGCTGAGTTAGAGTAGATGAAGTAAAAACAAACAAGCAGAGACTCTGTGGTCCTTACATAGATTTGCATCCAGGTGTGCATAGCTTGGGTAGGTGAGATAAACTCAAAGCTATGGATTTGGTTTGTGATAGTCAGCAACTGATAGTGACCCATGCTCCTGAGAGAAGTAAATGCATATCCTCTGTAGAAAACACATTCATCCTAGATCTCAGGGAATTTCCACCAATAACATTTGTCTGGAAAACAACACCATGAGATCGTCTAACACAGAAAAGAACACAGTTTAAGTATTCCCAATAGGTAGAGGGTAAAAATAAGACATGATTAAAAAAGTACTTATTTAAACAAACAAACAAACAAGCAAAAAAAACAAAAGAAAATAGAAGAAAAAGGGGAGGGGAATTGAAGGAAACTTGGGAGACATTTTTACATAGGACAGTTGTTTAAATCCACAATTTCAGTAATGATTACATTCAGTGTAAATGGACTAAATGTTTTAGTTTACTGACAAGCACTGTCATATTGGGAGAACCACACCAACTATATGCTGCCTCCAAGAGACAAATAAAATACAAAATGAATGAAAGTAATGGGATTAAAAAAGGTATATTATACAAACTTTATTTCCAAGTACACATGGAACATCTATCAGAAATTGAATATATATAACAGACAGAGAATAACTGAAACTCATATGCCATTCTGGTGATAGTGTCAGTTGATTCTACCACTTTGGAAATAGATTGGCACTAACTGGTACACTTGAAGTCATGCATCCCCTATAGCCCAATAATTACATCCATAAGAATATATACTGGTAAAATTCATTTACATGTGCACCTGGATCCATGTACTAGAATATTCATAGCAGCATTGTAATAGCCAAAAACTTAAAACAATTCAAATGTTCATCAAGAGTAGAATGGAAAAATGAATTATGAAAAATTCATGTAACAGAATATTAAACAACAATGAAAATGAACAGACTATAACTTTGGTGTATGTACTCTACAAACACAAAGTTGAGGAGAAAAACAAAAAGCTAAAAACCAAAAATAGTTAACTATGATTCTGTTTACATAAAGTTCAGAAGCAGGAAAAACCAAACCAGGAGTCTGAAACTATGGCCTATGGTTCAAATCTGGTCTAACATCTGCTTTTGTAAATTGTTTTATTGTAACACAGACATGCTCCTTCTTTTACACATTATATATGGTTCTTTTTGTGGTATAATCACAGTGTTGAGTAGTTGCTACAGAGACCCGATGGCCTGCAAGGACTAAAATACTTACTATCTGGCCTACATAGAAAAATGTTTTCTGATCCCTTAATTAAACTCCTCATTTAGTGATAGATATATAAATGAGAAAATAATCTCTTTTTTTAAGAAAAAAAAACCAGAAACAAGAAAATAATGATAAGTAAGTTTAATTTTTCCTTCTGAGTTAGGGAGAAAGAGGTTGTGATCATGAAATAACATACGAGGGGCTTCTGCACTGCTGGCAATGTTTTTTTTTTTTTGTTTTTTTTTTTTGTTTTTTTTTTTTTTGCGGTAGGCAGGCCTCTCACGGTTGTGGCCTCTCCCGTTGCAGAGCACAGGCTCTGGACGCACAGGCTCAGCGTCCATGGCTCTCAGGCCTAGCCGCTCCGTGGCATGTGGGATACTCCCGGACCGGGGCACGATCCCATGTCCCCTGCATCGGCAGGAGGACTCTCAACCACTGCGCCACCAGGGAAGCCCTGCCAATGTTTTATTTACTTAGTTTTTACCTATGTTAAGTGTTTATTTCATGTACATTTCCTTTACAAATGTTTATTAAACTGTGTGTATGCATTTATGCATGTTTTGATGACACTTTACAATTAAATATCTTTAATATGGTTTAAAGGAAAACAAACAAATCAAAAACAAACAAAAATAACAAATGATATGCTAGGACTTTTCAAAAACATATAACCCTGAATTTCATTTGATTGTTATTTATTTTTCTGACTTCACCATCCAAATTCTGAAATTTCCTAATGGTCAGGAAAGGCATCACTTCCAATTAGGGCCTTTAACTTATCAAATAAAGCAGATATCTAACAGACCTTCAGTTCCATTGCAGTCTATTATAGATATTTATGTTAAGTAAAGTGTCTTGAAATCAGAACTCACCTTCTGTTCATTTTCTTCTCTCATACTCTGCCTAGAAAATACAAATAAATATAAATAAAGTTTTTGTTGAACTAGCAAAGGAAGCATAAGTCACTTATTTCTAGTCTAAACAGCAAGGATTCTAAGTGCAGATCAGACATAGTCACAGAATCCTCTACACTTTCCTTTTTCTCATTGCAAAATAAGGGTAAATAAAGCTAAATTTATAATGCTATTTATTAATAAACAGGGTAATGTAACCTATTAGAACTGTATGCAAGGGGACCAACTTTTAAAAATATTTCCAGAATTATGAATTTTCCCATTTTATAAACATTTTTAATTGAGTCACTAGCGTAACATTAGGAAGACATGCTAGGTTGACATAAAGCCTGTTCCAAGTTTGGAGTCAACTGAAGTTCTGAAGTTTTGTGGGAATGCTAACGTGCTGGTTCGGGGCTCCAAAACTTACATTTCTCCAGATGGAGCGTTGTTAATATTCTGGATTTGTGGCATTGCACTATTTTGAAACAAATAAAATGAAGCAGTAAAAAGTAAGTTTGTTTGCCATATGGCTGTTTATTTCTGTGTGTAGAGCTTAACTGTGAAATTTATGGCTTCTCAATATGGGCCAGCCACGTAGTCACACCAGCACACCTGCTTTTAGCACGAAGAATCCTTCTTTTAAAGATGGCATTAAATTCACAGTATCATGATCTGAAGAATTTTTCTCATTATTTATGAGATGGTGAGGAGCAGTCCGGCTTATAAGACATGGAAAATGAGATGATACAATAGTAGCTTTTACCCTTTAAAATATATGTATTATTTAAATATGAAAAAGGACTGTTTTAGGTGAGTAAAGAGTATGATGAATAGGAAGTGTGACTGTTAATACTCTGAGGGAGGCTTGTGTTCCAATTCTACCAGAGACAGGGACTTTGAACGTAGCCTTGGGTGGGGAATGACATTTCTCTACCTAATCTATTCTACCTTTATAATTGGGATTTAAATAATAGAATCACAGAGCTATAGATTTCTTAAAATCTGATCTAGCTTTGCTCCAGGAAAGATACAATGAGGATTCCAAAAGAAGCAACAACTTATTTCTTTCTTAAAAAAAAAAACCCAAAAAACTTCTGTTCCTAATCAGTATAGTGCTTCTTTCGGGGTCAAGGGGTCACCCTGCTCTCAGGAGAGTCAGAGAAAGTGTGACCCCTTACATACCTACTGAGGAGTTTAAATGCTGCTTTTAGGCTATAACAAGAGGCAAAGACACCATCCTGGGATAAATACTATCTTTTTAGCTCTGAGTCTAAAACTCTTCTCAGACACAGCTGTTTAGAATTTGATGGTGGCTTTCAGTATTTTGCTTGAGCCTTCCATCAGGCCTTTCATAGAAGTATCATGCTTGATTACATAAATTTTGAAATCCTTTTACAGAATTTCAATTTCAATATCTTTAAACCATGAGAGTATAAAATGACCCTTCAACAGGGATTAATTACTTATGTGCATATTATAAAACCTTGAGACATTCAAATACTTGTTGAATCTATAAAGCTAAACACCAAGCATATATTCAACACTGTTTATGAGCAAAGAGGAAGGTACAGTCCACATCTTAGAGGTATAAGTCTCTTTATGTAGTTGGAGAAATATAATAAATGTATGAAAACGACTCTATTCTAAAAAACAATAGCACTTGTAAAAATAAGATAAATGATTCTCTCCTTTTTTTTGCTGTTACTCATGTTTTCTCTAATTCTTGGGTAAACTCTATTTTTTTGCAACATTTTCAGTATCAGTCAACTTTTAAGGTGCACCTTATTCAAATCACTTCACCAGAAACCTCATCAAAGTGGACATCTATGAAAACATTTTGGGCTTTATCGCCAAATTCTGTCACACAGGTGTCTTATTAAAGCATCTAGAGTACTTGCTATTTCCTGCTCACTAGGACTCATCAGCATGATCTCATCAAAACAGTAAGTCAGTATGAAGTTCTGTGAGACATGTTAATTTCCTAGGCTGCCATAACAAAGTACCGCAAACTGGATTAAGCAACTATTTACTCTTTCACAGTGCTGGAGGTTAAAAGGCAAGCTGTTGGCAGTGTTGACTCCTTCTAGAGGCTCTGAGGAAGATTCTGTTCTGTGCTGTTCTCCTAGCTTCTGGTGATGACAGGCAATCTTTCACATTCCTTGGCTTGTAGATGCATCCAATCTTGGCCTTCATCTTCACACGGAGTTCTCCCCGTGTCTCTGCATCTGCACATGGCCATCCTCTTGTAAGGATGCCAATCATATTGGATTAGGGATCCACCTGACTCTGGTATACCCTCATTTTAACTAATTACATCTCTAATGAGCTTATTTCCAAATAAGATCCCATTCTGATGTGCTGGGGGTTAGGAATTCAAAATCTTTTTTGGAAGACATAATCCAACCCATAACAGATGTACACTTAGCTACATCCAAATATCCAAATAGTATTATGTCAGGGAGCAGGAATTTTGGTAAAGCAATAAGTAGCCACAGAAGGTAAAATGTTGACCCTATCAGTTGAACAGAGACTTCTTTCGATCCTACTTAATAAATGTTTTTTTAAAAGTACTTGTTAAATGGATGGAGAAATGAGTTTGCTCCAAAAAATCAATCACCTTCCTAGTTAAGTTTAAACTAATCTTCAACCATTATGAAAGATCTAGTTTGCTTTTATAACTCTGAAAAACAGCTTAAGTGCTAATGTGATGAAATCTCCACTTCTGTGTCTTTCAAGTCTGTTTTAGTGGTACTAAACTCTGAAATTCTCTTAGGAACGTGGCACATTTTGTTTGCTGTTTAATAATGGGATTCTATGATAGGAGCTTACCCTTAGTCTTTCTTGACATCCATAGCCTGACTGCCATGTCAGGGGACAAATGTGGAGATTCTGCTAGTTGCCAAATGCCTGTCCAAAAGGGGCATTCATGGACTGGAAATAAATAAGCATAAGGTAGTTTGAGAATCCACCGGGCCCATTGTAAGGACCACATGGGTCAAAACTCCATTTATTACCTTACGACCATAAGCCCTTGGTGGTGGCTTGTAAGTAATTGGAAGAAGACTTGTAGTATATAACATAACTCTCCTTCTCATTAAGGGAACTGAGTCTCCATTTCAATCACAGGACTTCAGGTTGTCAAGAACTGTGAAGAATCGGAGGTTTTACCCTGTTTACAGACCAACTGGTTAACCTGCCACAGTTTCACAGATACTGGCCCAAGGCAAGAGTATTCTGGGTCAGACAAAAGACCCCAGCGCAGCAGATAGAGAGCTTCATGTTTTCATTGGTTTCCCTTGCCCACAATTCTCACAGAGTCATGTGGGATGATGACTCCGGGAAATGCTGTACATGCAATGGATTTGCATCTCAGTTAAAGAACACCAGGCTTAAGAAGCTCCAGTCTTTTATAATGAGTCACAAGCAACCCTGCCAGAACTTTGCTCCAGAACAAGATGTTATTTTTATTATTCTGATCAGAAAACAGGTCTGTCCTCACCCCAGAAGGAAGCACTATCTCTACTCCCACAGTTGTTTGCTATGTAAACATCTGTGTAAAGATAGTCTAAAACAAAAGCTGTTTATATCTCTGCTCAAAAGAATTGCCAAAAATGAGAGACCCATGGCGAACTGTCTCTCAACACAAGTATGAATTACTTTAAGCCTGGAAAACAAGTGACAGGTAATTACTTCCAACTGAAGTTATCCAAGTCGGGTTTCTGCTAACCAGACTTAAATATTTTTCCCCATAATATAAAATATCAATAATAATTTTGTAAGCTGCTGGCACTTCCAAATTAATGTGTTTCTCAATGAATTTGTGAGTGAGAGTCCTTTGGGTCCTCTAGTTGGCAGGAGTTTGTAGTGGGAGAAGATGAGAAGGCAAACCATGAACATCCAGACAGCATCACTATCTTCTTGGTATTTTGATTCTCCTCATAATGTCAGGGAAGTTCTGGCATTTTGACCTAATTGAGTATATAGGCTACCATTGAACTAAAATTTTATTCAGACCATTAGAGCCACTTTTTACAACTTTAGTGAGCTTATGCAAAATCTCTCATAAGTGCATACTTATGGATATATTCAGCCTGGCACTGCTTGAATCAGCCTTTAGAATCCACTTCTGCACATACTTCTTATTTTCCTGCTGATAAAAATTAGCAAGACTTTGCAATTATTTTGGCATTCAAGCTATCCTAATAACACCTCCCTAGACATAGTATAATCTCACTCTCTGAATCTAGAAGCAATAAGTATTAGGAGTGGATCCTGAGGAGAATATGCATCCCTTTGCTAGGAAATTCTACAGGGGACGTTTTGAGATTCAATATTGTCATATTTATATAAGTCTGGCCAAAAGTTTGCCATCTCACATCTTAGGGTCCCTCTCCTTTCCAATTAATACCCTAATCTTAAAATGAGTGATTTAGGCAGGTTGTGAAGTCAATTTACTACTTGCTCATTCTACCCATGTATAAGCATTTTGGTTCCCTATCCTTGCCTTGAAGGGCAATTTAAGTCTCTGGGCTTTTTTAAAAAATCATATATTTTTAGTAAATTTTCTATGCCAGTAAAATGGCAAAGAATCCTGTTTTGCTGTCATTATTATCAATACGCTTATAAGGTACAACAGTTGCTAATTCTCCAAAGTTTTTCCTTCAACCACCTCTTCACTGAAAGCAAGCACACATGACAGTATATGTAATTATTATACCA
This sequence comes from Physeter macrocephalus, assembly GCF_002837175.3. Classification (NCBI taxonomy): domain Eukaryota; kingdom Metazoa; phylum Chordata; class Mammalia; order Artiodactyla; family Physeteridae; genus Physeter; species Physeter macrocephalus. The sequence goes on along the minus strand of NC_041219.1, from coordinate 65,911,433 downwards.
CTGCAGACCATTGAAAATTATTATCCTATTTTCTGTTTGTCAGAATGCCTTCACTACATTCGACCTCTAACAAGTAAGCAACTAATTTCCATTCTCTCAGAGAGCTTTAAGATCTGTTCCCTAGAACCACTAGGTACCACGAACTCCATCAGTCAGGAAAATAGAAACAATTTGGAATTTTAAATAGATGAAATTTAACCCAGAAAAATGTTTAACAAAGAGAACAGACTTGCTGAGAACGCTAATATGGAATGGGAGGAAAAACAGCATCTGCTAGATATGTTGCCCAAGCAAGGGATATCTGTTTCCCTCTAGTTTTCAATCTCAATCTCTTCAATCATTTTCTCAGTGCTGACTAGTAGCGAAACTAGATTGAAATAGTTCTCAAGGGAAATTGAGAAATATGGTTGGCTGCAATGCAAAGTAGAGTACAGCAGATAGAATAGTACCTTCCTTCCACACCAAAGATGTTTAGTTCTGAATCCCTGAAGTCTGTGAATACTATGTTGCATGGGTAGGAAGAATTAAGATTGCAGATGGAATTAGGTTGCTAATCAGATGACTTTAAAATAAGGAGATTATCCTGGATTACCTGGGTGGGCCCAGTATAATCACATAGTTCCTTTAAATGTGCAAGGGTTAGGCCAAAGAGTTAAAGTGAGAGTTGTGAGGAAAGAAGTAAATTTCAAGTGATGTCATGTGAAGACTCAACCCACCGTTGCAGGTTTTGAAGGTGGAAGACCACAAGCCAAGGAATGCAGGCAACCTCTAGAAGCTGGAAAAGGAAAGGAAACAGATTCTCCTGTAGAATGGTCAAAAGGAACTCAGCCTTATAGAAGAACCATTGTGAGATATTGACCTTCAGAAGTGTAAGATGACAAATTGGTGTTGTTTTCAGCTACTAAATTTGCGATAATTCATTATAGTGGCAATAGGAAACTAATACACTGAGGTAAGAAAAGAGCACAGAATGAATATAAAAGCCAATAGGAAATTCACCTCACATCTAATACTCTTAATTCCTAAACTAGTTCACAGCATTTGGGTATGAGGGAGAAAGTGCCAGATCAATGCTTCAATGAATAAACCTTAAGATTTATATAAACCCTAGAGGGATCAACCACTTTCCCCCCACTCAATTAATTACATGATCCTGCAGGTGAAACTGTAGTAATACATTTGAATTTATTAAAAAATAAATATTTTAAAGCAATTTACATGGGATGATTTATACATATGCATATACTGTATTACCCCATTTTAGAATGACTTGTCATTATGAACTTCAGGTCGACTCTCAAAATTATTATCAGAATCAAGTATGGCAAAAGTAGCATATGAAGGGCTAGTAGCCATTGGTAGAGGAGGCGCAACTGAGGCAGCTGGGGAATTCTGGTACAGCATCAAAGCCAGAGGTCCAATTCTTTTCCTATACATTAGGGAACATGGGGTCACTTTCTTTCCAGATAGATGGGTCAGCTCAAAACTTAGGCCATCGAGCAAAGCTAGACAAAATAGAGAGGATCCAGGTCCAGGATGACTGAACCCTGTCATCATTCAATTCAAAGGTGTACAATTTGTGGAGGAAAATGATTCAGACCAACTTAGATGCTTAATAAAAAGTTAGGAGTTGTGAGTTCAGAGTATACAAACCAAAGGCAGGTTGTAAAAGTCTAAGCTAGAGGACACAGAGAGAACTGGAGCAGAGATACACAAGTCCAGACTTATGTATTCAGAGGAAGCCACACACACACACACACACACACACACACACACACACACACACACAGAGAGAGAGAGGCAATAGTAGGAAACAAAAAACAGAGTAGTAAACCAGGCACAGAATTTCAGTATCCCAAGAAGTCAAGTGGTTCCTGTAATCAGCCCAGCTAGCATGATTGCTTTCTTGCTCTGCTTTAGAGTAGTCCTGTTGTTGATAAAATGAATTCACAGTACAGGCTGCTTCTGGAGTAAGGTAAGTGCAGACATTTGTTGTAGGGAGAGGGATTTCTTTACCTGGGAAGCAATCAGGGTAGCAGTAATAATCTAGTTTAGTTTTTCTTTCATTCATCTATTCAACAAATATTATTTAAACAACTATGGTGCTATAGTCATTGAGCTGCTTTGAAAATATAAAGATAGCTACTGTTTCCATGAAATGTATTGTTGATTAACTTGGGCATCTGGGTTAGTTTTAACCAACTGTTAAATGGTTTGTGTCTTTCGCAGCCCTAAACTCTGCCTTATTCTTTGTAGTTTAGTTTAATTAATTCATATACTCTGTGGAAATCAAACAGTTGATCTTTACCATCCAGATTCATGTTCCTTCAATACAGGGGAGTGTTTACATTTCTCCCAATAGTACTCATCATCAGGCATATTTGCCATTCTTAATTGGTGTCTTTTTTATTTTCTTTTTTTTCTGGATCATCTCAATATTCTTCATGTCTAACCTGGGTTCTGGAACTTAAAATTAAATGTAGGGAAATCTTGTTTATATATTATTTGATAATGACGATCAAAATTTCTAAACAGAACACTGGTTCAAGGCATACATAAAAGCTTAAGTAATGTTTCTGGATTTCTCCTGATAAAACTTTGCAATATGCCTTGGAAAATAATATTGAAAACACATTCTTGCAAGAAGCCTTAAAGTACAAATCTGTAGGATTTCTCAGATGTAACAGGTTAGTTCGAGAGTTAGTACTCTTTTGTGGTATCGCAGCATTGTAACATGTTAAAGATAAAACATGTTTAATGATCACGGGAGAGAATGCAATTACAAAAGCAAGCTCATTTGTACTCCCTTCCTATTCTGAAAAACTGGATTAAACATTGGTGTATGTAGTGCAGTTGGAAGGGTATGGGGAGATTATACTTCTTGGTTGAATTATTCTGACTCCAACTAGCTAGTCAGGAGCAACATGGAGGCAGCATTTAAAGTACTGAGTTTTTCTGTTGTGCTTGTACTGGATCATCTGGATAAAATCTGAAATGCCAACCCTGTCAGAATACTCCAGTTTAACCTTATACCTAATCCAAAGATATTATTTTTTCTCTAAATTTTCTTACTGTTTACCAAACAAAGATTTTATTGCTATGTACATATTTTCTGGTTGAAACATTTACATAGGCTAACATAATTGGAGAGCTATGCTAAAGCTTTTTATTAATTAGGCCATTAAATCTCTATCAATCTTAACTCACATGTGACCTAAAAATACCATGTTCAGAAGCAAAGGCATAGCACTGGCATTTTGGTGAATTACTACATGCTGTCTTTCCACTTGTGATTATGCTAAGAAAAGAAATTAAAATAAATCTCAACTACCTATAACAAAGTCATGGGGGACTTTGTCTGAAAATATGTACTGATATTTGCCCCAGGAAAACGTAAAGATCACAACCTGAATTTGGAATGCTGAGCCGAAAACAACTGACCTATGCAGCTTATAGCTATGTTTAGATGACAGATGCAAAATATTTTAGAAGTGAAAAAACTGAGGAGGCAGAGATGTGGAGGAGGTGGGATGAAGAGCTTGGGTAGTAAGATGTCCAAAGTACTGAAGATTGTTTCTAGTTCCATTTTCATGAAAAATAGAAACATTTACTTTGTTAAAACGGTTGAAACAGTTTGGAAGCTTTTTATCTGTACTGTGTGAATTGAAGCTAGAAAAATAATTTTGAATGAGAACTCAAACTTGTGGTGTCACAAACATAGCCTCAGTGAATCTAAGAAGCTATATCTTGAGAAATTCAAAAGGAAATATTTCATCACATTTTATCAACTAGGAAATTAGAAATTCTTAGCTAGTTTATGCAAATTCCATGATTTAATTAATCCTACTTATTATTTGGAATATGTTTACTTAACATATACCATGAGAGGATTAGAATTGCTAATTTAAAAATAATAATGTAATGTTCTTTAAATAAAAATTTCCCTGAAAGTGCATTCTTCAGGTAATACAAGTATTATAACTGCTTTGAGTTATAGAGTTATTATGCATTTGCTATGTATGATTATGAGAGGAAAAAGCTTTCCAATGTAGTGAAGGGGAAAAATAAATAAAGCCAAGAAGTAGCAATTAAAGATTTGATCATTCCATCTCAGATCATAAAAGGTATAAATTGATCCGTAACTTATAATACTTCCAATACACAAACTTATTTTTCACAACTTCTCAATGTATAACCAAGGACTAAGACGTTCATAAATGTTATATTAAGAAGCTTTTACTTTATAATGCAAACCATGGCTGTAACCCAAAGAAAGAATATACAGTACTTTTCTGTTGGATATTCAGTCCTTTTCAAATCATTCCCTTTGATCCTCTTCTTCACTTTCAGGAGAGGAACAGAGGGGGTTCAGGTTTGTGGCCTGCTCCCCTGTTGCCCTTCCTCCTACAGTCACTGCAAACGCGATGAACCCATAACTGCTCACTAGTGCACACACGCGATTCACTGGCTTTCATCAGTAACTTTCCTTCTCTATGAAAGTTTCTGTCAGAGAGCCATGTGCCTTACTATACAGCCCATCCAGCTCCACTCACCATGGTATCAAATAAAGAATGGCAGAAAATTCCGCAAAAGATTTCTTCATCTGTGAGGTCCTCAAATGAGTTCTTTCTTTCTTATAGTGTCAAGGAGCCCCTGAACCGAATGAGTCTCAGTGGACTTACAAGAATTGGTAGATCACTAAAGTTTCTGTGGCCTTGATACCCTCTTCAGTTGTTCCATTCTACCAGCAGAACTAGCATGGAGCTGAGTCAGCATCTCCATGATCAAAATAAGTGGCCCTAAATATTTGTCATTGGATGAGACTTTCCAGGAATGATGAGGAAAGAATAACTCATAAATTGCATTTATTTTTGTGTTTTTCTTCTTATAATGCACATTAGATTTTTCTTAAAAATCTAAAAGATAAAAATTCAGACTATCACTACTTTATAGTTATATTAACTTATTTTTGACTTCATAAATGTAAGTCATTTTTTTAAAAAAAGTAAATTAATGAAACACAATAAAACAACAAGCACATCAATAATAATGCATAGATACAAATAACCTGGAGAGGTCATGTAGCCAGTTTTCTTACTCTAAAAAGGACTGACTAGTAATATAGAGAAGAGTTATTAAATCTTCCTAGGAAATATTTACCATTAGAGCTGAAAAGGAAAATGTAATATAAGACTTTCACTTTTACACTAAAAATACAAAGTTCAAAAAATTGGTTGGATAAACCAAAGAAGTGCAGGTCTAGTCTAGAATTTCTCTTATCAATCACAATGATTTTCCTTCTCGACTTTTTGTAACTTTAAAAATTTTTCATGGATATTATATAAATTCATTAATTTACAACTCTGAAAATAAGTATTAAGTAAATTCTATGGCCTAGGCTCTATTCTCTGCATTGAGGTTACAAATATAAAAATGACAACAACAACAGAAAAAAATCTTATACTTAAGACCTTAAAATTTATAGGAGATTGAAATAAATGAATATATCATAAAAGGATAGATGAGATAAGTACCAGGACAAAAACAATAAATAGTTCTGAGGGATGCTAATTAACACTCCTTTCTGAGGGATGACAACTAAATAGGAACATAGATAAAGTACATGCAGATGTCTGTGGGAAGAAGCTGCCAGGAAAACGGAACAGTAAGACAAAGGTCCTGAATAGAGGTTAGCTTTGTACGTTGAAAGAATCACGAGGAAATCGGTGTTCCTGATGCAGGATGGTCAAGGGAGAAAGAAAGATAAATAAGTCACAGATGATACTTGGTCATAGAGATCATGGCTAGGACTTTGGATTTTACTTATGCATATTAAAATGCTATTTGTGGTAGAATGCTGGTGGAATGCCATAATCAATTTATATTTTAAAAAGGATAACTCATAGCTTTGTGAATACACTGTAGTTTAGGCAAGAGTGAAACCAGAAGGAACAGTTGGGGTATTGTGGTAGTCTAGGTAAGACAGCATTATGGTTTGACCTGGATAGATAATTTTGGAGTTTATAAGAAGTAGGTAATTATACGTGGAATCTAAAAAAAAAGAAGGGTACAGATGAACTGATTTACAAAACATAAATAGAGTCACAGATGTAGAAAACAAACTTATTGTTACCAGGGTGTAACGGGGGGAGGGATAAATTGTGAGACTGGGATTCACATATACACACTACTATATATAAAATAAGCAGGAGCTCCCAATTCTCACCTGGCATTCCAGACCCTGGCATCCACTAATCTGCATTCTCTCTCCATAGATTTACCTATCCATACCTCATATGTATATTTTATATAAATAAAATAATGCAATAGGTGACCTTTTGTGTTTGGCCACTTTCATTTAGCTTAATGATTTCAAAGTTCATCATTATTGTAGCATGTATCAGTATTTCATTCCTTTTAATGGCTGAATAATATTTCATTTTACCATAATATGTTTACCTGATAATCTGCTGATAGGCATTTGAGCTTTTCCTACCTTTTGGTTATTGTGAATAGTGTGGCTATGAACATCCATGTACCTAAATGTATTTGTTTGAGTACATCCTTCTCCTTCTCCTCTTCTTTCTTCTCCTCCTTATCACCATATAGCCTTCAGTCAGATGGAAAGAGGTTTCTTCTCACACATAATAAAAAATAAATTACAACAAGAAATAATATTTTCAACTCTCAGATTGGCAAAAACCTCAATTTTTGAAAACACATTGTTTTGATAAAATATGGTAGACTTTAACATGGAAAATAGGAATACATAATTATACAACCCTATGGAGAACAATTGCAGTATTTAGCGAAGCTACATGTGTTTTTTCTTTGACCTAAAATTCAGTGTCTAGAATTCTGTCCCATAGATACGTTAGGAAATATTTTGGGGAAAATGTCTGTACATGAATACTGATAGCTACAACTTTTATAGTATTCATAACAAAAGCAAAACCATGTGGAAACAATTCAAATATTCATTTATAGGAGACTTGGTAATAAATGACACATCTGCACAATGAAATAAAATGCAGCTATAGAAAATAATAAAGAATATCTCTACCTAATGAAATGGAGGAATTTTCAGACAATATCTTAAGAAAAAAAAGCAAGATGGGGGAAAAGTCTGTACAGTGATGTATATATGCAATTTAATAAGGGGGAGAAATGCAAATATGCTTGTGTTTGGTTACTTTAAAAAGATCGATGAATAAATTTAAAAACAAACAAAAAAGATATTTCCTGTATGAGAGAAAGGGGGCAGAGTGGAGAGGGCAGGGCACAATCTAGGCTTCTTTATATTTGCCTAACGTTCTACATTTGACTTTGCTATTTTGGAGATGTTAAGATGTTCACAAGATACATCTAAATTTATAAAACCCTTAAAATCTAAAGTAATGTAAAGCAAATGAACCTGCCATGTATCTAGTTGGTGGCATATCATACAAAAAAGAGTTATTTCAAGTGACTCTAAAGCAGCTAATTGACCATTTATGTCTCGTAAGATATTCCTTAAAACAAAACTACCAAAATATTTAAATGGTTTTAATCTTTATATTATTAGCAATAACATTGATATTCTTATCATGATACATATATATATACAAAACCACACACATATATGAAAGCAAATAATTATGTTAATTCAATTAAGAACCAGTAATTCTAGCATAAGAGAAAGGAGGTTGGAACACACAATCAAAAAAGTTCTAATAAACAACCTATAGTCTTATATTTGAATTGGAAATAAAAATCTTATAAATTCGGATGTTAATCTCTTCAAAAAATATATATTTTCTATACAGATTCTGAAAACATCAGAAACACTAAAGAACACCACAGCAATAAGCTGAACTCAGCTACCCAGACTGTGGTCTCTAACTGTCATTTTCTCTAAATGCCATTTCTTACTATAAAGAACTAGGAATTCCTGGAAAAACAGTTGATTCCATATCTGGCAGGGGACAAATATAAAATGAGTCTCAATAGCTTGTTATACTGACAAATACTAAGTTTCTAAGACTATTTGGAATGTGGCAAATAGAATCAAAGCCAGCCTGGTGAGGTTATCATGAGCCAAATGTTAGATAGTTTAACCATCAAAAAGAATAACAGAAATGAGTTCACACACAGCAGGTATGTTAAAATTCATATATTTATAACGGCACTTAAATAGTGAAACTCTTATTGGTCAGCTTTAAAGAATGTTATAGAAATAATACTATTTTGAAATAGTACCCAACATAAGAGTACACAAATATATTGATGTTAAGCAAATACTAACACATCTGAAGGGAGAAATAGACAATAATACAATAATAGTATGAGACTTCAATACCCCTCTTTCAACAATTGGTAGATCATCCAGACATAAAATCAATAGGAAACGCTGAACTTGAGCTATGCTTTAGACCAAATAGGCCTAACAGACACATTCCATCCAACAGCAGCAGAATACACATTCTTCTCAAGTGAACAAGGAACATTCTCCAGGATAGATCATATGTTAGGTCACAAGTCTGAAAACTTCAGATGATTGAAATCATACCAAATATCTTTTATGACCACATGGTATGAAACTAGAAATCAATAATGGGAGGAAAACTGGAAAATTCACAAATATGTGGAAATTAAGTGATACACTACTGAACAACAAATGAGTCAAAGAAGAAATCAAAAGTGAGATAAAAAAAATCTTGAAATAAATGAAAATAAGAACACAGCATGCCGAAACTTAAAGGGATGCCATGAAAGCAGTTCTAAGAGGGATGTTTATAGTGACAAATGCCTACATTAAGGAACAAGAAAGATCTCAAATAAACAACCCATCTTTACACCTCAAGGAACTAGAAAAAAAGAACTAACTAAGCCCAGAGTTAGCAGGATGAACATAACAAATATACATTTTAAAATTTTCTTATCAAACCCTGTTTCAAAGGAAGCAAATAGTGGATGACAGGAAATTTCTCTCTATAAAGACACTCTAGCTAATACATACAGAAGAAATTAGAGTATTTAAATATTACTGTGTTGAAATCATTAAAGAAATAATGGGTCCAGGCAATGATTATCAATAGTTGCTCACATCCCCCAAAGAAAATCTATGTATGTGAATCCTAATACATAAACACCTGTGAAATATTCTTGTCAAAAACTGAACCTGAAACTGATCAAACCTGTAGTTCTAACGGGAAGACAGGAAATACAGAAGACAGAAGAATATATTAAATGACACCACAGGAATACCATCAACATGGGGGTCAGTAGGAGATACTACAGGACTAACAGCCTGGTTTGTTCAACTAATAAATCGTAAGATAAAAAAAGAAAGAGAGTGTACAGATTAAAATGTAATTCAGAGAAATAGCAACCAAATACAATGCACGGACTGTACTTTGTTCCTAGTTATGGTAAACCAAACCTAAAAATAATATGAGCCATTTGGGAAAAGTTGAACATTGACTTGGATATTTGACAATATTCAGAAATCATTTCTATATATTTTACATACCATAATGAATTCATGGTTGCATGTTTAAAATTTTAAATTTCTATTGTAATTTTTTAAACTTTTTATCTTGAAATTGTTTGACTCACAAGAAGTTGCAACCATAGTACAGTGAGCTCCTGAGTACACATCACTTAGCTTCTCCCAAAGGTTAACATCTTATAAAATCATAGTACATTATTAAAACCAGGAATTGACCCATTCTACTAATGAAATAAGGGACCTTATTCATTTTTCACCAATTTTTATACACTCTTTCTGTTAATATATAGTTCCATGAAATTTTATCACACATAATAGATTTGTACAACTACAATAGAAATCAGAATAAAGCACTCTTCCATCACCAGACGGATACTTCCTGATATTATCCCTTCAAAGTCACACAGTTCTTTCAACCCTGACCCCTAGCACTGATTATCACTATAATCTTGTCACTCGAGAATATTAAATAAATGATATTTTGAGATTGACATTTTTTACACATCTTCAGATTCGTCCAAATTGATGTGTCTATCAATAGTATGCTCCTTTTATTGCTGAGTAGAATTTCATTGTATGGATGTAACACAGTTTGTTTATTCATTTGCCCATTGAAAGATGTTTGAGTATTTCCAGTTTTGGTTATTACAGATAAATTGCTATGAACATTTATGTACAGGTTTTTGTGTAAACATAAGTTTTCATTTCTCCAGGATTAATACTCAGAAGTGTGATTACTGAATTATATGGAAAATGCATGGTTAACTTTATAAGAAAGTGTAAAACTTTTTTTCAGTGTGGCTATACCATTTTACATTCCCACCAGTGATGTATGAGAGATCTAATTTCTCTGCATCCTTATGTTTCATTTTAGCCATTCCAATATATACGTAGTGATATCTCACTGTAGATTTAATTTTCAATGTCTTAATTGTTCATGATTTTAGACATCTTTTTACGTGCTTATTTGTCATTCATATATCCTCTTTGGTGAAATATCTGTTTCACATCTTTTCCCATTTTCTAATTGCATTTTTTAAAAACTGTGTGTATAGAGAATTCTTTACATATTCTTGATACAAGTCTTTTGTAATATCTGAGATCTACAGATATTATTTCCCAGTCTGTGGATTGCTTTTGTGTCCTTTTTTAAAACAGGGTCTTACATAGAACCTTTATTTATTTATTTATTTGTTTGTTTGTTTATTTATTTAAATTGAATGAAATTCCCATTTACAGATTTATTTTCTTTTATGGGTTATACTTTTGGTGTCTTAATTAAGAAATCTTTGTCTAACTCTAGATCATGTCTTTATATTTTTGAAGTATATACAGAACTATTTATAACAATATAACTTTTTGGATTTTCTTCAAAATAACTGAGTAAAGAGATGAGAAATTTGTTGGCGGTAGAAGTAGTCAAAAGTTAATAAATGTCAAAGCTAATTGAAGGGCACATGAGAGGTCATTAACGTATTCTCTCTATATTTACATATGTTTCTCATGTTTCAAATATTAAGAAATATTTGTTATATGCGTTTATAATTTTGAAAGATTTTGAACAATTGCCTTCCCAACAGTGTGTGACTATGACTATGTTCATACATTTTTTCTACATTATATATGTAAAATCCTCTTCATGTTTTTTTCATATTTTGTCTTCCAATCAATCGGTTTTGTACTACTTTTATACCTCAAGTTGAATTGCCATATTGTCTTTGAAAGTACTTAACAAAAGCAAAATAAAAACAGTTTTAAGAATACTTTTAGAGCCAGTTGTTATCATAAGTATGTTATCATAAGTATCATAAGTACTTTGTGATCTCTATGGATTTATTTTGGTTCGTTCCCATTTGTTTATAATAATTCTAATTGTAATTAAATACCCTCAACCTCTCTGATAGTATTTGTATTTTTTCCAAAAAAACATGTTCTCAAATTCTTCATTCTAACTAAGGAGACTAATAATAACATGGAACAGAATTAAATTTGTATTTTATGACCAACCAAAATCTTAAAACAATGCAAACATTTTTATGTATTTATTTCTTTTATATATTTATAAAAGCTGAGCTGGTCAGCTCTTACAATATTCAAATTTTTGCTACTAATTTGTTCTTTTTCCTATAAGAATGATATTCCAGAACAGGAGGAAGCTGTTGGGCACAAGTACTTTGCCAAGCATTTTTCAACTATTATATTACTTAGTCATCAAACTAGCCCTATAAGCTTTGCTTTTATTATTCCCTTTTTAACATATGCTCAAATTCATAACAGGAATGGGTAATTAAGTTAAATAAGCTCAAAAGGATCTTTCTGATTATCTGGATCTTTCTGTAAGTTCTGGACCCTCTTAAATGAAAATGTATTTATCATAGAGTGAAAACTAACAGTTATATTTTCTACCACGTTTCTTTATTTCCTGGATAAAGTGTGAGCCAAAATACGTTTAAACAATAACTGTACTTTTAAAAAACTTTTAAAATAACACTTTCGGTATCACACAGATTTTGAATTCAGAAATATAAATATGGTGTTCTTGTAATCTCAATAATTTAGCAATAGTCAGTTTAAGTGTGGTTCTATATAATTTCTCTGGAGACTTACAATTTATAATTACTCTTTGTTTTAAAAATAACCAAAACATTAAAAAATCAACAATCTCAGAGATGTGTTCTTTGTTGGTTTCAGCCCAATTTAACATTTTTATTTGCATGAGGTAGAACTAACTTTTTTCTGCCATTTTCAAAGATCACTACAAATGAAATGACATATGAGGAACTTTTACCTCTTTGGTTTTATATTATTTGAGTATAATTCCAAAATAATTGCAACTCTTAACTTACAAATGGTAATATTCCAAATTTCATTGAAGTAAGATAGCCTGGTGAGCAAGGTTATCTTTTTATGGTTAATCTACTGGTTTTATATTGAATCATTGGTTGGTGCTTTATATGACTTTTAGTTTTTATATTTGTAACTAGATGATTTTGATTTCATATATGTATATATAACAAAAGCCATGAATCATGAAACACTTGTTGACTGAACTATATCAGATGATCCCTATATTCAAGAAGGTTAAATTCTAGTGTCAGCAATGTGATAAGTGCAATAATAAAAGGCACAGCAAAGCACAGAAGGAATGATTTCTTATAAAACCAAAAATAAATATCATTAATACTGAAATTAAGTAGGACTCAACTAATCTTAGTGGAACAAATTAATGTTTGAATTTAAAATTATGTTACTTTAATTATTAAATGTACCTTAATAAAATTGACAATTTACTTTTATTTCCTATACTACTATATTTTTCAACTGTATATAATTCTCAAAGCTTTAAATTCTTTGTAAATAGGCACAATAGAAAAGATATACAATTAATATTTCTTTTATAACCATAGAAAAACTATAGTTAGCTAGACTCTATGTTTATAAAGATCAACTCAGGGCATGGTTTTATTTCTAAGCCAGGTGGAAGAATGCCCACCCACTAAATCATCCAGATTATTTCTTGCAATAGTTTGTTTTGCCTCTAAGGATTCTCATATAGGTACCTAACTCAAATTAGAGTGTTAGATATTAAAATATCACAATTTATATGGTAGTTCTATTTTTATTATTTTTTTAGGAAACATCCATATTGTTTTCCATACTGACTGCACCGTTTACGTTCCTACCATATGACCCAGCAATTACACTTCTGTATATTTATCTGAAGAATAGGAAAACACTCATTAGAAAAGATATGTGCACCCCTTTGTTCACTGCAGCATTATTTACAATAGCCAAGATCTGGAAACAATTTAAATGCCCATCGATGGGTGAATGGATAAAGAAGATGTTAAACACACACACCCCACACCCCCAACTGGAATACTACTCAGTCATAAAAAGGAACAAAATCTTGTCATTTGTGACAACATGGATGAAACTTGAGGGTATTATGCTAAGTGAAATAAGTCAGACAGAAAAAGACAAATACCATATGATTTCACTCATAAGTGGAATCTAAATAAAGAAGCAAAAAAACAAAACAAAATAGAACTCATAGATACAGAGAAAAGAATGGTGGTTGCCAGAGGGGAGAAGGTGGGTAGAAATGAGTGAAGAGTGTCCAGAGGTACAAGCTTCCAGTTATAAAATAAATAACTCTTGGGAATAATGTGCAGCATAATGACTATACTCAATAATATTCTAACACATATTTGAAAGTTGCCAAGAGAGTAAACCTTAAAAGATCTCATTATAAGAAAAAAAGTGATTTTTTAAAATAGCTTTGTATGGTGATGGATAGTAACTAGACTTATTGTGGTAAACATTTGGCAATGTATACAGATATCAAATTATTACGTTGCACACCTGAAACTAATGTAATGTTATATGTCAACTATACTTCAATTAAAAAAAATTACAGTTCAGTAAGATGTTTGCAGGGCACCTTCTGCGTTGTCTCCATAAACCCAGAGGGCATAGAAAAAGTGGCAGGTGGCTAAAATAAAAGGATTTGTAAATTCAGCAGAGATGATTTTCTTGTATGCCAGATACAGAAAATTTTAATAAGAAAACACACATTTTAACATTAATTTGTTGTGACACAAATCACATTTATTCCCTATTAATAAAAAAGACTTTCAAAGTGTTACTTGATCTGCAACTTTAATGGAATATACTCCGCACATTAAAATGAGCTGTAAATGCAAAGTGGTTAGTTGAGTTTCAAAATGTGGTTTTATCTGAAACAGTCAGTGGCAACAATATTTCCTCACATCTACACATATATGCAGTTTAAAGTTTACTTTTATGTTAAACAAAATGCATCTGAAAAGGGAATTCATGGTTTTTAGAAAATTATGTAATTCAGACTGTTTGTATCCTTTTTCACTTAAAATACATGCCAACAATATTTCTGTTATATATTCCTCTCGTTCTTTTATTTTTTCCTTTTTTTTGTGGCTACGTCATACTCCATTATTATAAGTGCATGAGACAGTACTGAATACCTATCTTTGCACATTTTCGTTAATTCCAGCTAAATATTAAGATAATTCAAATTTTAGTATAAAACTATGAATAACTTTTACATACATATTTGTTCATTTGTCCAATTGATATCTTAAGATAAATTCATTAAATAAAGGATTAATAAATCAACAGTCCACTTACAGTTAATTCTTTTAAGAAACATTGGCAAAATGCCTTCCAGAAAGATCTTATAGGTTTTTACTCTCACTGGTATTCAGTTTAAGTAAGAATTTCCCCATTTCAATGAATATTACATTTTGTAAATTAAAAAAATATATTTGTGCAAAATTCTCTTCCATTTTAATTTATCAAGTCACTTGTGAAGTGAAACAACATTTATTTACTGGTTATTTATATTTTTGTGCAATGACCTAGGATGAATTGCATTTTGATTCCTTTGAAAAACTTTTTTTAATCCTATTTTTGTAACAGTTCTTTATCAAGGGTGGTAACTCTGTCTCTCAGGTGTGGCAGGCTATTTCACCCTTTGCTGTTTGTGCTATAATTTTCTTCTGCCTGGTATAAAAGTGTGTGTGTGTGTGTGTGTGTGTGTGCGCTCGGGTGTGTGTGTGTGTGTGTGTGTGTGTGTGCAAGTCATTTTTCTCAAATCTAGCAATACTTTTCTTCAGAATATAGGTCATGGTTGGTGAACGATTTTCCAAAAACAGGGTAATATAAAGCCTCACCTATATTTTTCTACTAATCTTAAGGTTTATTTTCTTTATAATTAGGTAGTTAACATATCTTAAATTAATTTGAGGATCTTGAGCTACGAAGTCATCTAGTATTTTTTTTCACCAAATTAAAAATTAATACTCCAAAATAATATTTTTTGGGGTGGGAAATCCCATTGTTTTCCAACCAACATAAAAATACTACCTTTTGCTCATAGTAAGTTCTCGTACAAGCTATGCTCCATTTCCGGTCTTTCTATTCAGTCTCACTGATTTGTTTGCCTTTTAATTTGACAGCATCACAGCATTTAGTTATATAGCACTATAATGCATTGCCAACGTGTGACAATTCATATTTCTTTCCTCTTCTAAATTCTGTGTGTACGTGTGTGTGTGTGTGTGTGTGTGTGTGTGACATCCCTTGGGTATATTTTTCTGAACTGATCCTCTTATCACATTTAAAAGAAGTCCCTTTAAGATTTTGATAAAAATGTACTTAAATTATAGATCAATTGAAGGAATATTTGTAGATTTACAATATCTGGTGTTCTAAAGGACATAGAAATGTATTTAATATGTATACTTTTTGCTTTTTGTTCAGATTATTATTAAGCGTTATGCTGCTTCAACTACATTTTCTTATTAGTTATTTTTTGGATGTTGAAAAACTACAGAATTTTGCCTTATTTTCAGCATCCATCTGCCTTCTTACCATCAATAGGATGTTAGATGACTTTCTTAGAATTTGGAGAGAAGATAATGTTTAAAGCAAATATTTTGTATAATATTTTCAATTCAGAAGAAGTTTCAATATTTACCTTTGAACTCATGTGTTATGTTTCTCCCATTTATTCTTCCCCAATTTCTTCCCTGTTTTGTGATTCTCAACTTCTATCTTTGCTTGTACTTTCATCTATATGTCTTTCAAATTTCCTAGAAGCTTCTTACTGTTTCTTGTCACAGATTTCTTTCATTGGCTTTTGCCCCATTTCTACTCTCCTCTGAGATTCTTTATTATCTAAGTCGTGAAAATATTTATGCCATACAATGAAAACACTTATTATGGATACATTATAGTACATTGATGAATGCCAACCTGAACACTAATAACACATCAAAAAATTAAAATCCCTTGTTATTGTCAACTGAATGAAATAAATTATCTCTGTCTTGGAAAAAAATAAAGCAATTTTAAAGGCACAGCTGGAAACTCAGATTTTTTTCTCTGAACATCAGATATCAAAAAAGATATCTGATCATCGAGACAATATTGATATTAAAGCCAATTCTCATAGTCACTAATATGGGCTGCCTTCCTCATTAGTCAAAAATAATCTGCTCAAATCATAAAAAGTACTAAAAATTAAAAGATGTTACATAGCACTTCAAAAAACCTGAGTGACTTCTGAGTTCGAAGGAAGCAGTTATCTTTGCCAATATTCAGTGTAATAGTAAATTTCAGGGTTTCCCCCTTAAAGATTACAGTTTCAGGGCTTCCCTGGTGGCACAGTGGTTAAGAATCCACCTGCCAATGCAAGGGACATGGGTTCAAGCCCTGGTCCGGGAGGATCCCCCATGCCATGGAGCAGCTAGACCCGCGTGTTGCAACTACTGAGCCTGTGCGCCTAAAGCCCGTGCTCCACAACAAGAGAAGGTACCGCAATGAGAAGCCCGTGCACCTCAATGAAGAGTGGCCCCCGCTCGCCTCAACTAGAGAAAAAACCGCAGACAGCAAAGGACACCCAGCGCAGCCAAAAATAAAAAAATTAAGGGCTTCCCTGGTGGCGCAGTGGTTGCGCGTCCGCCTGCCGATGCAGGGGAACCGGGCTCGCGCCCCGGTCTGGGAGGATCCCACATGCCGCGG
>NC_041219.1:65824339-65894341 GCF_002837175.3 Physeter macrocephalus | reverse complement strand
GAGGGTCCCACATGCCGCGGAGCGGCTGGGCCCGTGAGCCATGCCCGCTGGGCCTGCGCGTCCGGAGCCTGTGCTCCGCAACGGGGGAGGCCACAGCGGAGGGAGGCCCGCATACCACAAAAAAAAAAAAAAGAAGATTACAGTTTCACTTATGTTGTTTATTATATAAAGCTATTAATGCACTAATTACAATTGATTAGACTCTGAAAAAATTAATGAATACAATGATATCTACTTCTTATGCTTAAAATGTGTGGCACAAAGGGAAGAATAAAGATACAATATATTAAATCTATACCAGAAATGATGAAATCTCAAAAATATAAACATATTATAAATATTTATATTGTAAATATTTATAAGCATAGACATGTGTAACTAAAGGGTTCTGGACCCCCAATTTCAATGTGTGTGAAGGGTTTCCCCCCAGCAACAAGCAATTCTCCAACACCAGCTGGACATCCTACAGCTCAACTTAATTCTGACACTGTCTATGGAGATATCATCAAATCCCCAAGTTAAAGGGCTCAGTCCTATAAGACTGTGCCCTCCCTCACTTCAGATTCCAGCCACAACTCCAGGTTGTCACCTGGGCTTCTCATTGACAGGTATAGATTGGAGGTTCCAATGACTCTTTACTTGGGACTCATTCATTTGCCAGAGTGACTCACAGAGCTCAGAGTAACATTTTACTTACTAGGTTACCTGTTTATCATGAAAAGATATAATTCTGGAACAACCAGATGAAAGAAATACTTAGGGAAAGGTATGGGGGAAGGGCTAGGTGTTTCCATGCTCTCTGAGCACAGCACTCTCTCCAAATCTCCACATGTTCATCCAGCTAGAAGCTCTCTGAACCCTACCCTTTTGTTTTCTTATGGAGACTTCATTGCATAGGTATGATTAATTAAATTATTGGCCTTTGGGTTTGAACTCAGACTCCAGTCCTTCTCTCTCCATAATTGGGGGAGGGGTGTGAGGTGGGGAGGACTGAAAGTTCCAACCATCTAATCACATGTTTAGATTCAATGGAAACCAGCCCCCATTCTTAGATGCTTTCCAAAAGTCACTTGATTAACATAACAAAGGACAAATTGATCCCTGTCATCCAGGAAATTCCAAAGGTTTAGGAGCTCTATGCCAGGAAAAGGGTTGGAGAACAAATACTGTATATATTTCTTGTCATAAATCACAACAAAATGTTTTATAATGTTTAACATGCATAATGTATTTGGGCATAAATATTAAACAAACCCCCTGATCAATGGAGAAGAGAGGCTGGGGGTTGAATTATTCGCCAACTGTCAATGATTTAATCAACCATGCCTATACAATGAAGACTCCTGAAAAATTCCCAAAGTATGGGGTTCTGAGAGCTTCCAGCTGGTGAACTTGTGGAGGTGTTGGGAAGTTGCATGCCAGGAGAGGGCATGGTAGCTTTCATCCCTCCCCCCATACTTCGTCCTATGCAACTCTTCCATCTGGCTGTTACTGTATCCTTTCATAATAAACTGGTAACCTAATAAGTGAACTGTTTGCCTCAGTTCTGTAAGCCCCTCTAGCAAATTATTGAGCATGAGAAGGGGGTCAGGGGAACCTCTGATTTATTGCCTCTATTGCTTAGAAGCACATGGGACAACCTGGACTTGCAATTGCTATCTGAACTGGGGACGGTTTTGTAGGATTGAGCCCTTAATCTGTCGGATCTGACGATCTGACGCTATCTCCAGGAAGATAGTGTCGTAATTGAGTTGAATTATGGGACACCCAGCTAGGGTCTGAGAATTGCTTTATGTGGAGAAAAGCCCTACACATTTGTTGGTCAGAACTATTGAGACTAGTAATAGAGTAGCAAGTAGTGTTCAGGATACACTACCCCAACATATGGCACCTTGGCATATTAAATATCTTAAACTGAAGGATTTTTTTTTTTTTTAATGCAGAAGCAGGAAGGACACTCTGACCTCTCCCCCTTCACCTTCTTCCCTGGAACAAGTCATAAAACTCTTATGTGAAAGGTAGCCTCCCTGTACCAGGAGGAGGAAGACATTCTTATCACCAGAGATGGGGAATTTGGGACCAAGAAATCTGTAAAAACAAACCTTGTTAAATTAACCCTTATCTTCTTATTTCTTCACCGTTTACTTGTGTAGCCTAAACACCTTTGTTTTGTCAATTATTCAAAAATTTATTGTTTCTTTGTCTAAAAGAAACACTGATCTGATCACTTCTTCAGGTCTTCATTCTCTTTGAAACGTTCCATGCATATGTAAAAATTCAATAAAATGTGCATGTTTTTCTTCTGTTAATCTGTCTTGTTTAATTTAATTTCCAGACCAGCCAGGGACCCTAAGGGGGTCAAGGGAAACTTTTTCCTCCCCTACAGTAGACAGAAGAAACAGGAGTGTTTTTCCTTTACAAGCCAACACATAGATTCCCTGACATAATTCAGTGTTACTTCTATGTCAATAACTGATTATTGTACAGACTTATCTTTAAGATAATATTTACAATGTAAAGGAGAATTGTACTCCCAAATTTTAGTAGACCAAATAATCAATATTCATGATATTCCAAAATAAATTGACTAAATAATGTGAGTTTGATCACTGACATGTACCACATAATTCTGAATTCATGCATCGTTGAAATTAAGAAACTTTGGTAATAATATGTCAGCTATCATATCAAGGATTTGTTCTATTAGGCTATATATCACAACTAAGAACTACTAAGTAAGAAGAGTTATAGCAGACACTCCTGGGGGTTATAGCCTTCTTATTCTCAGACTTTACTGATTAATTTCTCGGAGACCTCCAATAACGTTTGATTGCTAAACCTAATGGGTTCCGGTTGCTCTTTCGAATTAATTTAGAAATCCTTGATGTGCAGGTGTTATATACTCTTGTCAAAACACTTTGAAATATATTCTTCAGATGGGCACAGGTAACTGAATATAAATTATGACTCAATCAAGTGGAAACAAACCAAAATCTTTTATATGCCCTATATGGACCTTTGCTATATGATATTTGCCTATCTTCTTTGCATTATCTTAAATCATATACACATTATAATCCAGTTTTCTCTCCCACTGAATTTTTTGGAGTACATTCATCCTTCAGTATCCACTGGGGATTGGTCTCAGGGCCCTCACTCCCTACTCTATCCCTACAGATACCATAATTCACAGATGCTCAAGTCCTTTATATAAAATGGTGTAGTATTTGCATATCGTGTATGCACATCCTCTTGAATACTTTATTTCTGGATTACTTATTATAGTTAATACAATATAAATGCTATGTAAAGACTTGCCAGCATGCAGCAAATTCAAGTGTTATTTTGTGGAACTTTCTGGAATTTATTTTTTTTATATTTTCAATTTGAGGTCTGTTGAATCCACTGATGTGGAACCCACGGATACAAAGGACCAACTGTATTTTACACTGTTGAACATTTCCTCTTTCTTAATTACCTCTTTTCTCTTTATTCATGTTTTATAATTTTCTTTTAAATTTCCAGTAAGATATTAGGATGTGTACTTTTCACTCACATTTAATTGTGATTCCAAATTACTGTTTCATCATTCTAATCTTTCTCTAAATCTTTTTGTCAGACAATTCATCCAGAATCAATGGACTCCAGTGCTTTAAGGTATATGTACTTAGACTTGAAATTTATTACCAGGAAGGACAACTATGTCATCACAAGATGAGCTCTTTTTATGATCAAGATATATTAGACTGGGGCTTCCCTGGTGGCGCAGTGGTTGAGAGTCTGCCTGCCGATGCAGGGGATACGGGTTCGTGCCCCGGTCCGGGAAGATCCCACAGGCCGCGGAGCGGCTAGGCCCGTGAGCCATGGCCGCTGAGCCTGCGCGTCCGGAGCCTGTGCTCCGCAACGGGAGAGGCCACAACAGTGAGAGGCCCGCGTACCGCAAAATAAAAAAAAAAAAAAGATATACTAGACTAAATTGATCTTATCCATTGGAGACATGACAATTTTTGTATTAAAACATTTTCTTTACAAATACCATGAGGTCATATAAGAGAAAGAAAATTGCCAACAGCTTAAATTAACAGAATGATAATCCAAGTTGACTTGCTAAACTTCAATTTTTGTATCTTGGACTGGTAATTAAAATTTCTACCTATCTGAGGTTGTTAGGAGGATCAGATGAGATGCTGGTGAAAGCACTTTGTAAATTATACAGAAAGATTGTTTCAATACTGTAAGTAATTGAATCTTTAGGTTCATAATATTCTGAATATCAATTAAAATAATGTTACATAGCAACTTTATAAGAAATAAAAATTCAGGGGTAACACTTTGATGAATTTAATCTACTTTTTCAAGCAAATTAATTTATACTTAAACTGCAAAAATGCCACACCATTTTGTTTTCAGCCTATTATTCTCTATAAATATCTATTTTCTGTCCATGTGCTTTACATTGTTTCCTCCTGTTTCACTTTTTTGTTTCTATGATATTATCCACATAACTGAAAGAATTAAAAATTTATTTACTGTATTTTGAACACCAGCTTTCACTTTGTTTAACAGGAACTGGAAGCTTTCCATTTTTTTCCCATGAATCACCTACCCAGAGATAAAAACATTAGAAAGCTTTAAACAAGTGAAAGGCAGGCGATCTTAAGAGTCACTGCTGTTTTACCTTGGGGAAAGACCTTTCCTACAAAGTTATTAATAGCCATGTTATATTTAGTTGAGAAACAACAGGGAGGGGGAAAGAGATAAAAAGTGAAATGGTTAAAGGCATGTCTTTACAATCTCCACTCCAGGAAAAGTTCAGGGATATTTCAGAAAATTCAGAAGAAAAGTCTGAGGCTGTGAACTCCACTTGGCATTCTGGAGACCACTGTGCACAGTGTTCGGTACTAGCATGAAGCTGCCTAGGCTGGTTAATAAGGGGGGATCATTCTGATCACTTAAGAATTGGTTAATGAATTTTTGGTCATGTTCATGACATCCTTCGTACTCTAATATCACAGAAGATACCTCATATATTTTCTTCCAAGTGCTTTATAGTTCTTTTATATATATGTATATAAATAATTGAGAATCTATGGTAGGTTAAGGAAAGGAAAAACAGATTTGGTTTACATTTTGAATGAATATTAGCTCATGACAAAACAATATTATTGTTTGCTTTCTTTCATTCATTATTGAAATGTTTATTGCCAATCTGTGTTACATTCTTTTAAGTGAACAATGAACAAAAGAGGACAACAGACAAAAGGGTCTGCTCTTACACTGTTTTCATTCGGTGTGGGAGATAAACAATAAACAAAGAAATAAAATATGTTACATGTTAAATTTGCTTGCATGCATCTAAGAACTCAAATTTTTTTGCTTTCTAAACTGTGTTTCATTGTCATAAACATCAAAAAAAAACCCACAACAACTTAAAATGTCTGAATGGACAAAATAATTAGTCTCTTTTTCTTTCTGGGAAATCTGTTTTCATTTTCAGTTTTATGGTTGATGCTTTGACATCCATTAATACTTCAAATAATGCAAGAGCTTATTTTCTTTTTTTGGAACTACAAAAAGAGAACTGCTGGACTTCTTTTTTTTACTGCTTATATCTATTGATGTCATTCCTCTATTCTTTATTTCATTAGTCTCTGAGTTGCATTCTATTTAATTTACTCATTCTTGTATTCCAGTTCACTAATTCCTTCCTTAGCTATATCAGTTCATTTGTTTAATTGCACTTTAATTTATATTAATATTTTAAAAATTTAAGTAAGCATGTTCTGGATATTCTTTATTTCCATGGTTTTAACTATTCTTTTTCTCTCTTTAACAATTTCATAGTATCTTAACTTTTACTTATAGCTTGAGTATATTTTTAGATATTTTATTTGTATTAATCATAATAATATATTTTAAAAATTATCTTTATATTATAACAGGATCAAGTTGTGGTTTAAATTGTTTCCTATTCTGTGTGTTGTCAAATATCGTTAATCATAGTGACATATGTATTCCTTTTTTATGTTAATTTTTGACATGAGTACTCCCAGGATATACAGATAATGAAGACTCCAAACTGACTTGAGAATCAAGGCATTGGTTAAGCTTCTCAGGAATTTTCTTTTCTTACCCAGAATTCAGGCTTAGACTTCTCTTAAATATCTACCTGAGTTTTCGGTTCATTCTTTCACAGAGAGCATATAATACTTTGAAAGTAATAGATTTATACAGTAGTATTCATTCTAACTCCCTGCCTCACCTGGGCCCAAGGATTTATCTCCTGTCCCTGAGTAGAAATAAAAACCAACTGCCTAGGTTATCAAGATCAAAAATTCTTATCCCCACCCAGGAAGCTCCAGCATCTATTGCCTCATGATTTCATTTTTAGTTTCTTCATCATTGTGGGCATGTCCATTTTATTTATTTTTGATTTTCTCTGTTTTTCCTCATTCTACAGATACACAAATTTAATTAGACAAAAATCTTATTTCTTTTAACACCCCTATCATTGGCTATATATATAGTCTACTTTATTTGTATATCTGTGTGTTGGTTGGTTTATATATTTATAAATAGACAGTCATGAATGTAGTTTAATAAATAGACAGTTTAATAAATAGACAGTCATGAATGTAGCATCCAGGATGTGAACAATCTTGTGTAGGTCTCCTGAAACACATATGACAAAAGTTCTAAGGGATATATACTTAGGAGAATGATTATTGGGTTGAGGGGTATGTGAATATTCAATTATAGGTAATGCCAAGCCATTTTCAAAGTATAACTAATATATGAAATTATATGTATCCACATCATCTTTTACCTTTGGTGTTATCAGAATTTAAAAATTGTGCTAAACAAAATATATATAAAATGATATATCATTGTTATCTTCATTTGCACTCCCCTGATCACAAATAAGTCTTGACTTATTTTATATATGTAATGTATTATATATATATATGTTTATGTTTATTATATAGTTATATGTATTATATACATATATATTTAGTCCCATGTCTTCCTGCTTCCATTAAAAGTATTTCTATCATTGTATCTGTTCATTCTTCCATTTGTATTTTCCCTTACTCTAATGATTTTTATGTATTTCTTATACAGTATTGATATTGAGCCTTTGTAAGTTTTGTGTATTGCAAATATCTTTTCATGGCCTATAATCTGACTTTTCAGTTACCTTAAGCTGTCTTTTGATGTACAAAATTAAAGATTTTTATCTTCAATAGTTAAATTTGCCAAACTTTTATTTAGAGTAAAGCCTTGGAAGTATTTGAAACTAGAATGCTAATGATGAAATATTTTGAAAAGATGAAGTTTCAGATTTCTTACTAAAAGTTTTTCACAATTTCCTTCATGGCTTGTGGGGGAAAACATGTACGATAGCAATACTTTTTAAATTCCACTGTTAGAACGGTTTATTTTTTGTTCCAAAGTGAGTTAATGATGAAACATTTGCCTGTGTGGGCTTGACGGAACAATCTGTCTCTGTGGGAAGCTTCCTCAGGACTACCATAAAGTGTGAACCCCTGAAGATGTCTCCTTCATACAAACCCTATAGTTAGCCTAAATATTAGGCCTGGAGTCCTGGATCAATTCCAATTTGGATAATACACAGTGTTTACTAAAATTCCTTCTGCGGTTTGAACACAATACAGAATATTTCTTAGTTCTCTTCATAAAGCCTCCTTCAATATAATCATGTGTCTATTAAATTATATTTTAATCTCCAGGGTAGATGCTTTCAGCGTTGCATATATTTTTCATGACAGAGTCCAACTAAAATTTGTTGTATCAAAAATAAATGTGCAGTCTGAACACATTCTTATCTCATTTAACCCATATGGATTTACTATCACAAAATCTTCAGATAATATTACAGATATGATAACTGTTGCTAAAAAAAATAAGATTATATGCTAGGAAAATCTTCAATTTCAAAGGATCACATCCGGATCAGCACAATTCGTATATTGTATAATCTGGGTCTGAAGTTCAGGTTCATGCAGTTCTTTAGAGATTTGAATATCCCAGAACAAGACATAGAGAACATGTAGATACTAGTTTCTAAACTGGTTGTCTGCATCTTAGTAGATCATCCAGAGAGCTGACATTTACTATTAAAATGCATAAGCAGTTACTTTGTATAGTACAATTTTATTATGATTATGAACCAAAAATCAAAACTATGGGTTGAAAAATGTTATGAAGGTTAATTTAATAATTGAATTAGATTGACTGCATGGCCAATTCTACTGAGAACACAGAACAGGATCATTATGGGAGTCAAAAAGTGGACATAAAAATAATATTTTATATATTTATTTATACATTTCCTGTATTTTGAATTTCTCAATACTTTTTAACTTGAAATTGTATTATATTCCTCTAATAAGTCTTCACCAAACTCATAAGGTGACTTCACTTATACTTCATTCACTGTGTAATCTTGCTTAGTCACACAAAGTAAATTTTCCTTAGATATACATTTTAGAAATCAGCCCATTAGAAAAATAAGAACTTCTGAAATAAATGAGACAAAGTTGGTAAATTAGAGAATTTTCTTATACAACTGGGCAGTGCTCAAAATGATCTTCTGAGTAAAAGAAAAATAGTACTAGATTATAATAAGACTTTTCCTTTGGTCTATCTAGGGCAAGTTTAAACAGTATGAAATATCTTGCTTTCTTCCCTGGAACTATGGAAAATTTAAATAAAATACAGATAAATAATTCTTAATCAGGTGCCCCTATATTTGCCCCCCCAAACCTGTTACCAATCTTATTTTTGATGAACATATCAAAGTGATTGTTATATGCCCCATCTTTTCAGAAAGCATATGTTAAACAGGGCAGGCAAAGATAAACTTTAAAAGGATTCACTTGTCCTAACAGCCCATCTGTTTCCTACTCCCTGCAGAGCACATCTCTTTTCTGGGGTCCCTTTCAGGTGCTCTCTTACCTTATGTAACACTCTCTTTATTGTAAGTTCATGCTGTGACCCTGTCAGAATTGCTACAGCAGGGGTGACCTCAGTAATGACCATCCACAGCCTGCCAAGCTAAGTTGGTCAGTGTTAGCTGATTAAACTTTTAACAACATCCCCTGTGCGATAAAGGGCAAAATGACAACTTTGCCCATCGTCAAGGTGTCTGTATAATAAACTAATTAGTAAACCACACAGTCTGTGGAGCTTTTAATGAGTGCTATCGGCTGGCCTCTGTAATAAAAACCCAGTCTGACTCCTTTTGGGATTCAATTAAGGCACAGACTGTCATATGCTTGGTCTAGCTGATCAATGAATCCATTCCGACCTTTGTCAGAGCTGTTTGCAAGGTCAGTGGCAGTAGTGAAGAGAGCCAGCTTGGTAAAGGAGATATACCCAACAGAAGCCGACAGGCTCCAAGTCCAGTTGTTAATATCCTTGTGGTCATTTGACATCAGCAGAAGTTTCTCTCATTCAAAGGTTAGCTGAAAGAGAAGACAGCAATGAAAAATATATATTGGTATTTTTTTCACAGAAAGGTCCCTCTGTTATTAAAAAATGATCATTAGTCTGTTAACATCTACTTTTACCTTGCGGTATCTTCTTTTTCTTCACCCAGTGGAATATACTATCCAACTTTTGTTCTTCCAAATATACCTATTGATTTAATTCTTTTCCAGATGTGAAAACAAATGTAACCTTTATGAAATGTAGTGCTGTATTTTATGATTCAAGATGCTGAGGTTTTAGAAAAGAAATTCAATTAGAAAAGATGATATTCCTTATTAAAGCTTCCTGATGTCAGAAAATTTTTTTTAATAATTAAATTTTTAAAAATACTCTAGATTTTCAGGTAATTGCAATATTCATCAATTCTACATCTCAAACATGGATTTTATTCTTAGTGATTTGAGAATCCTCACATTTATTTCTGTCAGAAAGTAATTATTCAGAAATAAAAAACAGTCCATTTTTCTAATATTTAAATAATATTTTTCTATTTTTTGCCTATTTTGATAGTAATAAGTTAAAGGAAAACAAAATATTTCTAAACAATGTAGCCTGGCTTTTCTACACTTAATATTTTTGGTTTTTAGAGTAATCCAATGGACCTGTGAGAGTTAGTAATCTATCATTTTATTGAGACCCAAGATTGCAATGCTTTGTTGACAGGCTGTGAGACGGAAAACCAACTGAGCTACAGATTGAACATAGCTGACCACTTAGCAGCCACAACCCCAAGTAACACTGTTGTTGTGTATGCAGTATTTAGAAGCCCTGTAAGATCTCACTATTTGTACTTTTAATAAGGTAAAATATACATTATGGGTGTTACTTGAGATTTTGGAGATGTATATATTTTCAAATAATCAGGGTTTTACAATTTGTTATTTTCCACAAAAAGGAAATTTATGTTCAAATTAGGTTGAAACTCTATTCAAATTGAAAAAAATTAAGTTCAACATTTTTAATAAATGTATATTCACAAACAAATATCAAGTGTAATTAAAATTGAACAATCTGTACCTTTGAGTAGCATTGGTACAATCTTTAAGTATTAAAAATGAACATACCACGAGACTAAAAATTCTCTTATAGTTTATTCTTAGGAAATAATTATATGGCTATAGCATATGTAATTACTAAAATATATTATTTTAGTAGGAAACAATTGTAAAAAAATTAAGTGCCCTAATATAGGGACCACATATTAAAAAAACAGTATATCCACTTAGCAAAATACTATGCAGCCCTTGGAAATGATGATGCAAAGTGTATATTTAAAGAAAAGTGTTCATAATGTTAGTGTAAAGGACCAGTGGAAAAAATAATTAAGTTTTTATAATATTTATTTAATCATATATTAATGGACATATAAATATATATGCATATGAATATATTCATGCATATATACATGTGTGAATGTGCATGTCAATATACATGTATAGGTACGTATACACGTAAATATGCACAAGGTACATATATACATAAATATCAATATGTATAAATATATATTCTAGATTTATGAATACTCTCAATATTTTCTGACTTTTTCTAATGGTTTTATATATTGTTTTGATCAAGAGAAAAAAAGATATTTCATTCTTGAAACTATTCAATATAATGTAAAAATCAGAAGGTGTGTAATTAAAAATCTGCAATGTATTTTCAGAAGTTTGTAAATTATTTCACCTCTTTTTCCCCACACTTTTATTTAGTGATATTTTCACATAAAAAGTATCTAGAAATGCATGTATATTTAAACCCAAAATTTACTTGTGAATCAGTATACTATATTTAGATGAATTATTTTCTGTATTATAGACTCAAATAAATCACTCAAAAAATCATAGAAAAGTAACTTTCATAATTGAAGTGAACCGTATAGATAACTGCCCCTGTTCCATTTTATCTATTTGGAAGCTGAGGCTAGAAAGGCAATCCTGTTTCATTGGGGTAATACTCATAAGTACATTTAGAATCCAAAGTGAAGGTCGTGTGGGTTTGTGAGACTTGGGGTGGAGGGATGATTATGGAGGAGGGAAATGTGATTGACGTAATCTTGATTTTTGAATTCTATATTTCCAATTTCTCTCTCATTAGGACCAACCCTATCCTTTTACACACACCCTTCACTGCCCAACACACAGATACTCACATCTGTACAAACATACACACAGATACAGAGTGAGCATTAACCACACAGACTTAAGGGGTTTGTGTGTGTGTGTGTGTGTGTGTGTGTGTGTGCATGTGTTCTAACTCCAAATATAGGCATAAGTCTAAAAAAGAATATTATTTAAATTCTCCTGAGAGCACAAGTTCAACAGATGTCATCAAAGCAATACTAAGACATAAAAGGGGATGTCCTGTGTCCTCTCATGACTGATTATGTTTTATCAATTAAAATATTGAGATCTTAAAAAATAAAGATGCTGCACGTATGGTTTGACCAGTCTACTCATGTAACAAATATACATCGTTTCTTCATCAAAATTACCTTGTAAAGATTTGTCTTAAAAACTGTAGATGTTCAGTTTAGGTCAAGGTAATTGATATTGAGGGATGGGAGAAGGCAAGTGTAGGTGGAGCCACGAGGGAAAAATACTTCCCACGCTACCCAAACTAAATTTACCACATAACTTGTCATCAAATCATGAGTTCATAATCTATTTCTAGGTCCCCACATTCCTAACTTAATTTGGTCAGTCTTGCAAAATTATGTCTTTGAAATCTATGACCTTAAATCAAGGTTAAATTTTAACACAAAAAAAACTCAATTTTAAAAGTTAATGAAAGGTTGTCTTAATGTTTTTAATCTGTATACTATTCAAGCAGAAGATAACAGCATTTTATAAAGAAGTAAAAACATTTTACAAATAAGTATAACAAAGTAATACATTATAATACATTATAGCTCTTCTAGTAGCAGAGAGAAAATTAAATAATATCAAAGGTACAATTGTAACCAATGAAGGCAGAAAATGAATGGAAAAAGAGGATCAAAGAACATACACAATGAATAGAAAAATTTCAAAAGCATGTTAGATATATATCCAGATATGGCAATAACTTGTATTTTGAATGGTCTAAATACACCAATGAAAAGAAAGATATTGTCAGATTGGATAAAACAGTATGTTAGATCCTATGTGTTGTCTGTAGAAACCCACTTTATATATATCCAGATAGGTTAAAAGTAGAGGAATGAAATATATACCACATTAACACTAATCAAGAGAAGGCCAAGATAGCTATCCTAACATCACACTTCAGAACAGTCAAGATTATTGGGCATAAAGACAGTCATTACCTAATGTGAAGAGATCATTTTCCAAGAGGACATAACAATCCTAAATGTGTACATACCTAAACAAGAGTGTCAAAATTATGAGGCAAAACTGATAGGACTGAAAGGAGAAATTGTCAAATCCACTATCATTGTTGGGAAATTCAACACCTTTCTGTCAGTAATTGATAGATCAGACAGGGAGAAATCAGTAGGAATATAGGTGTCCTTAACAGCTCTATCAATCTAATTAACATTTACAGAATACTGCATTTAACAACAGCAGAGCACACAATCTTCTCAGGCTAACATGGAATATTAACCAAGATAGATCTCATTTTGGGATGTAAAATACACTTTTATAACTTAAAAAATACATATACAAAATATGTTCTTGGACCACAATGGAAATAACTACAAATCAATTAGCTGAAAAAAGTCAGGATAATCCCCAAATATTTGTAAATTAACAATACACTACTAAATAATTCATGAGGTGAAGAAGTATGAAGAGAAATTTAAAAAAAATTCTGAACTAATTAAAAATGAAAACACTATTTTTCAAAATATTTTGGATAAAGAAAAATTGCTTAAAATGGTTCTTCATGGGAATTTATGGCACCAAATTATGTACTAGAAAAGCAGAAAGAATCTAAAATTAAACTTCTGCAAAAGATAAGCAATTATTTAGCAAGGTTAATATATAATGCAAGAGCAATATATTAAAGTCAATTGCCTTCCTATATACATCAATAAGTAATTGGAATTTGAAATTTTAAAAAACCCACCATTTACAATAGCCTCTCCCCTGGTCTTGTAAAAAAATTATTTGGATGTAAATAACCAAATAGGAACAGGAATTCTATGCCTAAACTAAAGAACAATGATGAAAGAAATCCAAGATCTAAATAAATGGAGAGAGATCCCATTATTATATATTGGTAGTATCAATATAATTAAGATGTCAATCCTGCTCAACTTTATTTATTAATTCAATGCACCCCCAATCAAAATCCTAGCAAGTTATTTTGTGGTTTCAAAATACTGATTTTAAATTGTATATGGAAAGGCAAAGAATCTAGAATAGGCATCACAGTACTGAAGATGAAGAACCAAACTGGAGGCCTCCCGTTATGAGTTTTTAAGACTTAGTACAAACCTACAGAAAATAAGAGATTGTGTATCGGCAAAAGAATAAAGATGTAGAT
Source organism: Physeter macrocephalus (assembly GCF_002837175.3). Classification (NCBI taxonomy): domain Eukaryota; kingdom Metazoa; phylum Chordata; class Mammalia; order Artiodactyla; family Physeteridae; genus Physeter; species Physeter macrocephalus. The sequence continues at coordinate 65,880,340 of NC_041219.1, read as the reverse complement.
CAAGGGAACAGAATAGAGAGCCTAGATGATGGAACACAAATATAATAACTTTTTAAAATAAACTTGCTAAGGCAATTCAGTGAAGAAAATCTAGTCTTTACAAAAATGGTGCTGGAACATTTGGATATCAACATACAACAACAACGACAGCAACAAAATAACTATGAATTTAGGCATAGACCTTACACCTTTACAAATTTAACACAAAATATATCATAGACAGAAATGTAAAATGCAAAATTATATAACTTCTAGAAGGAGACACAGAACATTTAGGTAACTGCGGGTTAAATGTTGAGTTTTTGATACAATAGCGAAAGTATTGTTCAGGAATTAAAAAAAATAGATAAGTTGGATTTTAAAATTATAAATTTCTCTTCTATGAAGAACACTGTCAAAAGAATGAAGGGACTGGGAGGAAATCTTTTTAAAACACATATCTGATAACAAACTCGAATACAAATATACAAAGAATTGTCAAAACTCAACAATAAGAAAAAAAACACAAAATTTTAAAAATCGGCAAAAGATCTGAACAGACACCTTGCCAAAAAAGATATACAGACAGAAAGTAAGTATGTGACAAGATGCTCAACATACTTTAATGTAAATTAAAACAAAATGAGATATTACAACACACAGGTTAGAATGGCTAAAATCCAAAATACTGAAAAAACCAAATGCTGATGATATGTAGAACAATAGGAACTTACATTTCTGGTGGGAATTTCATTGTTGGTGGAAATGAAAAATGGTATATCCATTTTAGAAGACAACTGGCAATTTCTTATAATACTAAAGCAAGTCTTATCATATGATCCAGTGCTAATGTTCTATGTTTTTCAACCATTTGAATTTAAAACTTATGTTCATTCAAAACCTGCATATGAATGTTTATAGCACCTTTATTCATAATGGCCCGAAACTGGAAGCAATCAAAATGTTTTTCAATAAGTAAATTGATAAATATGTGAATGGGTAAACTGTGGTACATCCATACAATAGCATATTATTTAGTTATAAAAACAAATGGACTATCAAGCTAAGCAAAAAACAAGGATGAAATTTTGACAGAGGCAAAAATATAGAGAGAGTAAACAGATGAGTAGTTGCCAGGAATTTGGAGGAGAAGAAAGGGTTAAGTAGGTAAAGTAGGGGAAATTTTTAGGGTGGTGAAACTACTCTATATGTGACTATAATGATATAGACACAAAACTAGTCAAACACCAGGAAATTTATAACACAGTCAACCTTAATGTCTGCAAATTAAAAAAAATTATTAGGAAGTCAGGAATGCCAGGGGGAATAAAGGCTGTGATAAAATACGTAACAAACATGTGAAATAACCTCCCTGTAAGTGTTGGGAGAAAAGGGTGCTAACCTAAGTAACTTTGGAAATGAGTAGTCTGTAAAACTGAAGGCAAAAGGAATTGGACATAGCACTGTAGTTGATAAAGTTGCTACCCAAGGGGATATCAGTTAACAATTCTGGAACCACTGAAATTGTACACTGGAATTGAACAATTAAATTAATGAATGGTGGATCATGGAACCCAGTTTCTCACTGTTGTAGTGACAGGTCACAGACATGCAAGGGGAGAAGGCTAGAATCCAAGTGGACTAGAATTGGAGACATCAGAATGGACTTATATTTATTTTATCATGATACTCCTTTCCCTCTATATGTAGATACATAGAGAAATATATAGCTACATGTACAAACATGAGTTAGCATATTAACATATGGATGGCATTGTTCTGTGGGTTGAGAAAACATGGTAGTAATGACACCTTTGTAGCAATGAGCATGCCTAGTGCCCAGATCTTGGTTTCCAATACCATTCTCCAGTAAGAGTAACAAGAACTCCTTAGAAAAATGGCCAACTCTACGATTGGAGCTGGGAGTACACAAAATGAGCCTAGAGCAACTTATATGCCAGAAAGTAAGGAAGTACTAACAAAGAAATACAAAACAATACAAAAAAATGATGGGGGTATGTCAAAGGGACACAGGACTCCCCTGAAGAGCCTCCAATAGGTAAAGGTGGAACCATATGAGCAAGAAAATAAAATAGTACTGAATTATAACCCCAAATATAAATTAAATTTCTATGAATCCACACTATTATAAATGAGTGAATGAATAAAAAATGGGGGGAGAATAGACAAATATCCCATCGAAAAGAATTCCAAGTAATTTATGGAGATACTTCACTCTCAAAGTAGAGCATAAGTCCCTAAATTCCTTAAGTGTGGAATGCACATTATGACTTGCTGCCTAAGAACACAGTATGGAAAAGTGGGGGGAGTGTAATATTGCAGCAGAGAAAACTGACAAACAGAAGCTTAGCAAGGTGATTGAGGTTAGCATCAACAGTGGTAAACTGTGTTGATATTATGTCCCATTGACGTGTCATGATGTGATGAGAAAGACATACTACCTCTGCGGTCTTTGTCTCAAAATCCATTAACTCCAGTGTCGTCATGAGAAAAATATCAGAAAACTTCCAATTGAGGGGCATTCTGCAGTATACCTTACTAATCATTCTCACAACCATTAAGGTCATTTAAATCTGAGAACTGTCACACCATGAGATGCTGAAGGAGTTGTAACAACTAAATGTAATATAGATGATATTCTGGTGTAGAAGAATGAAATTAAGTAAAAACTTAAGCTATCTTAATAAATTATTGACTTTACTTAATAGTAATATACCAATATTGGTTCATTGATTGTGACAAGTATTTCATACTAATGTAAAATGTCAGTAATAGAGGAACTAGTTATGCGATATATGGAAAATTTTCACACCTTTTCTGAAAATCTAAAACGATTTTAAAATTAAGGTTATTTTAAATAAAAGACTAAAAACCCATTGTAGCTAGAAAAGTAGGAAATGAAGTCACAGACATAGAAAGGGGCCATATCAAAGAGTGCTTGAAGGTCATAGTTTAATAGAGATATTGCATAGTCTGTTGGAAGCATTGGTGATGTAATAATTTGATTTCTAATTTAAAAAGACTACTCTAGCCTCTATGTGGTATACAGATTATCAGATAAAAAGAGTCACGGAAGGTGAACAATTTGAAGGCTAATGATATGGTCTAGAAGAGAGATATTGGTGGTATAGACAAGTTGAGCTGATGAAAATGGTGGTTGATCAAACCAGGATGTGAAAGATAGGGTTCATGGTTCAGGCCAAGTGTTTCTGTTCTGAGCATGTTGGTGAATATTGGTGGCATTTTCTGCTATGTGGGCATTGAAGAAAGACTTGGAGTTTGGGGGTTGCCAGTGAAATATCATAGCCATCCTGCTATATGTCATGATACTCATTTTTTACATACAGAGGAAAGGTAGTATAGAAATGTCATGAAAATTGCCAAATACCACATGATCTCATTTATGTGTGGAATCTAAAAAACAAAACAAATAAACAAACAAACAAAAAAGAAAAACAGACTCAGATACAGAGAACAAATGGGTGGTTGCCAAAAGGGAGGGTAGGGTGGGCAAAATAGGTATAGAGGATTAAAAGGTGCAAACTTCCAGTTATATAATAAATAAGTCACAGGGATATAATATACAGCATAAGGAATATGGTCAATGATATTATAATAACTTTGTATGGGGACAGATGGTTATTGGCTTATTGCAGTGATCATTTCATTATGTATATAAATGTCAAATTAAAATGTAGTGTACCTGAAACTAACATAATATTGTATGTCAACTATGTTTCAATAAAAATTTTAAAAAAGGAAAGAAAATTGCCCAAACATACAAACCTAAAATCACCAGAGCTGAGCTATCTCATGAGTCCAAAGCATGTGATCATTGCCTATCCCACATTGCTTCTGAGCAATATACACTCTGCCACAGAGGGGATCAATTTTCTACTCATAACTTTCAAGGTAAAGTACCTATGTCTAAAGACCAAAGAGCCTTTCAAAAGTAGATACAAAAGCATTCTGAATGAGACTAAATATAAGTAATATGATTTCAAAGTCTTTTCTTACCTTTTGTTTTCCTTAGGAACTCAATGGCAAAGGAGCTTAACCTCACTTTCAGCAAAAGGAAGGAGGAAATTTCTCACCATCTGGTAATAGAATATATATGGGACTTGATTTGACTGATTTGGTTCACAATCCAGGGTCACATTATGATTTTTGTAGGCCCTAGATACTTTTACATTTGTGGGTCCCTTCTTCTATTAAACACAATTCAAAATTATATTTTACAAAAGGATTGATGTAACAATATATTAATACTGTTTTATAATGTATTCTTTGACCTACTATGCTTACAGTGCCTAATGGATAAACTGACCCTGTTTACATCTGTATGGAGAAGAATGTTCTTACAGAGTTGAGATGTTGAACAACAGAAGATATGAGTTACCCTGAACCATATGTTCCAGACTTTTTCAAATAAGGCTTATTTCAATTCGTGAGGACAGTGTGTAAAAATTAGTAGTTAATTATAGATTACTAAAGCATGCACCCCCCTTCCAAAATTTTTGCTAATGTATTTTTTTTTTAATGAGGGATGAGATTCTTTTGGATTCCAGTAACAGTTTTTGGATTAAAACAACTTTTCCTTTTTTTAGATGACTTTGTGTCCTTTATATTCATTCTGAAATTTTGATTCTACTCAACTTATCATTATCATTATTATGGTGCTTTTCTCTTTAGTTTTCTAAATGTTTAAAAGAACTGGACTTGTATGAATTATTTTTGTGTGTGTGCATTTTTCCTTTCTTGCCCAGCTTTTATGTCACTGCTTTCTCAATTTTTATCTTATAGAGTGTATCTGGGACACATTTCCTGCTCTTTTTCAGCTTGTCATAAGCTAAAATAAGTTTAAATATCTTGAGCATTTGGTCTTTGCCCTAAATATGCTAAAGCAAGAAAAATATTCTTTATTAATAATTCTACCTTTCTAAGCAAGTCATCACATAGGAAGGCCAGCACATTAATTAATTAATACGTGCGCCCGGAGGAAAATTAAACAGTTGAAATAATAAATGTGGACGTGTCTTTGAATATTTGAATTGCATTTTATTATTTAAGTTACCAGCAAATTTTAATCTGTAGTTTGGTGGAAGATGATACTTGAAAGTATTTTGTTCTGTAGAGCAGAGAATCCTGGATTGCTAAGAGTTTGTGTCTTTGCTCCTTTAAATATAGTTTAACCATTTAGGATGTGAATAATTCTAAGATGGTTAGTTACTGCTTTTTTAAAAGTAGAATTAATATATGGCATTGATACAATAACATGTTATTGCTGTATGTTGTTATTCATATATAGTTTGAGGATCCACTAAAGCAGTTTGTTTTGTTTTATCCAACTTAAACAGTTCTCAGATACTTAAGCTTTTTTAAGTGTGACAATATTGCTGTTAATAGCGTCAGGAGAGCTGAGACAAGATGGTTTGTGGTAGAAAATGTTGTGCTTAGTTTTGTACATTTTGCATTTGGTTGTTATAAGAACTGAAAAATTCAACTGAGTTAAAGGGAAATAGGTAAGCTTTGTTGCCATAAATCTGTTGACACGTCATCCTAATTAAAAAACATATATTGTTTGCAAATAAGAATTCATCCAACTACCTGGATAGAATTCAGAAAAATCCTTTCTTGTTATGAGAGGTAGGATAGATTTTACCAGAGTTCCCAATAACGACGATGTTGCTAATAATGCAGACTGTGAAGCAACAATAAAAAAGAAACATTTAAAAGTGTATATTTATATTTAATCCATCAATTAAAAGTGATCTAATTGGTTGGAGAAAAAATGGAAAATATATAAGCTGTTCATTAAATGACATGGAAAGGGCAAAACTGAGCATGGCAAGTGTATATATTTGAGAGATATAATTTTCTCTTTCCATTGTATCCTAAATTCACTCTAATCTGGTTATTGCTTCTCATCCTCCACTTTACTAAAACTGCTTGTACCGATGTCAACAATTCTTCTATGTTGATACATCTAATGGTGAATTCTCACTCCATCTCTTAACTTGACCTGCAGATAACATTTGAAATCATGAATGAGAGCCCCCACTCCCTGCTTTGGCACCAGATCTCTTTGTGGGTTTTTTTTTTTGGCTGCGTTGAGTCTTTGTTGCTGTGCACGGGCTTTCTCTAGCTGTGGTGAGCAGGGGCTACTCTTTGTTGCAGTGCGCGGGCTTCTCATTGCGGTGGCTTCTCTTGTTGCGGAGCACGGGCTCTAGGCGCGTGGGCTTCAGTAGTCGTGGTTCGCGGGCTCTAGAGCGCAGGCTCAGTAGTTGTGGCGCACGGGCTTAGTTGCTCCATGGTATGTGGGATCTTCCAGTACCAGGGCTCAAAACTGTGTCCCCTGCATTGGCAGGCGGATTCTTATCCACTGCACCACGAGGGAAGTCCCAGCACCAGATCTCTTAAATGGAGTCCCCCAGAGACTTTCCTTAGGTTACTTCTCTCCCAGCGTGACTGCATTCAATCTGGTGCCTTTAAATCCCATCATATGATCCAGCCTGACTTTCTCCCTTGAACAAAAGACCCCTGTATTTACTTGGATACTTGATATTTCCACTTGATTATTTCCCAGACTTACAATGCTGAAAATCAATCTTTTGATCCCTCCAAACTTTCTCCACCTGTAGTGTTTCTTGACTCAATGCATACTCTACAGTTCCAGTTATTGAAGCCAAAAATACCTCAAAGGAATCATGACTCTTCATTCTCATTCTCCACATCCAAAAAATAAGAAAATACTATCGAATGTATCTGTAGAACATATCCAGAATCCAATCCCCAATCATGACTTTCACCCTGGTCCAAAGCATTGTCATCTCTCTCTGATATTATTGCAATAATTTCTATCTGGTTTCCCTGCTTTCATCTTTGCTCCTTCTACAATATGTTCTCCACAGAGCAGAGAGAGGAATTCTTTCAAACTTGGTCAAACCAGGTCCTTATTTTGCTTAAAATCCTCCAGCGGCTCTGCATCTCATCCAAGGTCTTCTCTCTACATATCCATTGTCACCTCCGACTTCTCTCTTGTTCAGTTCCATCCAATCTCAGTTCCTTCTCTGTGATTTCTCAAGTACATCAACTGTACTTCTGACCGAGAGCCATCGTAATTGCTTTTTTCTCTGTTATGGGTGGTCTTTCCAGACATCTGCTTGATTTCCTCCTTCACCTCATCTCATTTAAATTTTTACTTAATAATATGAACATATTTACTCACTGAGTGCCCTATTTAAAATCACAGCCCCCTTCTGGCACTTCCATTCTCCTTAGTGTGTATTATCTTCTTAATATATTTGGGTTAGTTGTTTTATTTATTGTCTGTACCCTTCCTTAGTAGAAAGTAAGCTCCACAATGACATTGGTTATTATTATTTTTATTTGTTTTACTGCTCTGTTACCCTAAAATTAGAACAGTAGAAAAAGTGCTCAATAGATATGTGTTGGATTTTTTGAAAGACTTTAGAGATTCTTAGGGGGAATGACTATTTGATCAATTGTGACAAAATTCTAAGACTATGCTGATATCATAAGGATATGATGAATTGTTTATGGAGGTGAGTAATCAGATGAGAATTTAAGATAGAATTATAATTATGATAATGAAAGTGTTAGGTCAAAAGGGTTCTCGACATTAGTTACTACTAGATCATTAAAATTTGTTAAAAAGTGAAATTAAATTACAAAATTAGATTTTCTGTTATCATGTCCAAATATTCTGATCTGCAGGTAGGTATCTGCATTTTAAAGAATGTATGAAGTGATTCTGATACAAATTGTCCAAGAACCATGCTTTGAGTAAGTGCACTAGAAAAAGAGAAGCTGAAAGAAAACTTCTAAAGTTTGAGAGGAGTAAGTTCACATTTTCACTAATATTCAGCATAAAAGTGTATGATTAAATAACAGAATTTAAAATTAGATTTAGAATTAGGCAGCCTTTTTTTCATGGTCAGGACTGATAAACTGAGGAAGATAAAACTGCTTTTTTTTTTCTGGAAGCATTTAAAAATAGATTCTCATCTTTCTGGAGTGATTTTTATGATGGTCTATTTTAAGATATCAGATTAGCCTAAATGAACTTGCATTGTTCTTTTCAAGCGCTGTGATCGTGACTGTTAATCTTTTTAATAGCTATGGAGGGGTAGAGCATATGCTCTGAAGAAAATATCAAGTTGAGATCATTGATAATTGAGCCAACTTTTCTTTGAGTATCAAGAGAATCAAATACAACTCTACTTTTAGGTTACCTTTCTGCTTACCTTCTTTTTTTAATTAATTTTTATTGGAGTCTAGTTGATTTACAATGTTGTGTTAGTTTCTGCTGTATAGCAAAGTGAATCAGTTATACATACACATATATCCACTCTTTTCTAGATTCTATTCCCATATAGGTCATTACAGAGTGTTGAGTAGAGTTCCCTGTGCTATACCCTAAGTCCTTATTAGTTATCTATTTTATATATAGTAGTATATGCCTGCATGCTTAATGATTCCAATTCTCATTGTTTTTCTTTCTCTCTCTCTCTTTCTCTCTCATTCTCTCTTATCAAGGTATAGATTTCTAGGTCTAACAATTGTAATATAGAAATGTAGCATCTTTCCCCCCCTATTTTCACATTCATGTCTGATGCAGCGTTTGGTCAATAGAATGGTACTCAAAAGGGCACAATTTTCACCATTTTAACTTAATAGTATGACATTTTACATTTCTCAGTCAGGGATTAAATAGGACATCTATACCTAGCACAGTGTAGCAGAGGGGAGGAAAAAAAGAGGGAGGGACTGAGAAAAACAGTAATATTTTATTTTTTTCTTGACATTTTCAAATATCCCTGCACTGTGGTATTGGATACCCAAATAAGATGTTAGCTTATTTCAAAATATCAGTGAGCTAAATGTTTCCTTAGCTTTCTTTAATTGAGTTTTAAAATAAACAAATATGTAAATGGAGAAAAAAGCTCAGGATGAGTTTCTAAAATGATCACTTTCCTATTAAGATTCCTATGAAGTGTATGTGTACAGTTCTATTTGGCATTTCCAATCTCACATAAATACAAGTATATACACCTTCTCTCTCCAATTTTATTCTGAGCTATTTCAGAGACCAGGAATGACAAATCTGTTCCTGTGTAATTGGGACAGGGTTTGCCTACGTGACATTAAACACTATAAGAAAAGGAAGAACCATAGAATTTTAAGTGATGCAAACACTTTAATTTTAAACATCCAAACCTGTCTTAAGACTTCAATTAAAAAAATTAGAACCTGAAAGAAACATAGACAATATTATGATGCAATGGCTCTTTCTTTTTTTAAGCCTCCAGAGACATCATGAGATTACACAGCCTGGTTTACAAGGGAATTTGCAAGTTTCAGACTTTTATCGTTCAAATATGGGACCTGTTTATTTCATTTTCTACTCACTTTGAAATATGTGTTTTAACCATGAACTGAAGACTTGTCTCTATGTACTTGAGGTAGAGCCCTAACTAAATTGGGACTCTATTTTACCCTTAGTGACTTGGGTGAGGATTCACACTTTGTTTATATTTTTATTTGTAATTTGAGTATAAGAAATTCAAAGCTGTGGAGAATGTTAGATATGCATAGATTTATCCTCAAAAAGCCCTGCAAAAGCCCATAAATGTCATGATAAAACAAGAAATGGTTAAACAGAAGCATCCTTTTAATATAATTTGAGAAAACAAATAAACTGTTGATGTCTTGTAGAAGATACCAGTAACCCCTTGTTAAGACAGTGAAATGAGTAAGAAATATGCTCTGATCAATTTAAAACTTTATTTTCTATTGATGATCTTCAGGTAATTCAGTTGAGTTTGGTAAATAAAGTAGATATAATAGACAGTAATCATTGATGGGCATGAAAATTTTATTATGACTAAAAGTTTGCTCTTGAAAATAGGTTATTAACAGAAGGGGCAATATAGAATATAATATACTGAATCAACTCTAAGTTTAAGACTTTCTTCCACTGCAAAAGAACAGAATTTTGAGTGGCCTAAGCACAGGTCACAATGTTTATACTGTGAAGGTCTTGAAGATAACTAACAATTATATAAAACCTTTACTCATCAACAGTTATTTCATATTTTTATTGCTCACAACAAATATTTATTTGTATCATTACCATCTGCATCAAAGAAAAACTAACCCTCATAGAAGCTGAGCTTTCCATATCTACTAAGAAGTCATGGATCTAATAAATGATGAAACCTGAATGCCACTTCTTTATTTTATTTTATATCAACAGTTATTTCATATTTTTATTGCTCACAACAAATATTTATTTGTATCATTACCATCTGCATCAAAGAAAAACTAACCCTCATAGAAGCTGAGCTTTCCATATCTACTAAGAAGTCATGGATCTAATAAATGATGAAATCTGAATGCCACTTCTTTATTTTATGGGCCCAGCCGCTCCGCGGCATGTGGGATCCTCCCGGACCGGGGCACGAACCCGCGTCCCCTGCATCGGCAGGCGGACTCTCAACCACTGTGCCACCAGGGAAGCCCTGCATGCCACTTCTTTTACAATAAATTCCATGCTCTCTCGGTGACCTATTAATATGGGTGTCTCTAAGGCCTTTACTTCTGACATGTTTAATTTACAGAAAAAAATCAAATATTTTAATTTGTATTCAAAGACGTACAACAAATATCAAGATATTGAATAGTTGCTTAACCCCGGTAAATGTAGAAATGAACCCACCCCGATTTCCCTTCAGAGAAAGATTTGCCCCCTAGCTCTGAGGGGTGTGCAGCTTCCCTTCTTTGAATAAGCACAGGAGGAAATAAAATCATGGCCATTTCGCTCCACTCAGGGGATATGGAGTTTTTTGGGGCTTCTGTGACAGTGCAATCTCCCCTTCTGCCCAATCTTGCTTTCCTTCTTCCCTCACAGTAGTTAATCCCTAATAAACATCTTTGTATCTGCTTCTGTAAAACCAGCACTGGCTATATAATTTGTGGAGGCAGTGCAAGATGGAATCCTGGAGACCTCTTTTAATAAAGAATCTGAAAGCTCTCACTGCCTTCTTTGGCACCAGATGCAGAATTTCAAGCCAGACAAACCCAGCTTCCCTGCGGAAACTCTTCTCTCAGCCTGTCTCTTAACCACCTTCAAAACTAAAGCCATTTATTTGCACCTCATTCACTCAAGCCATTTGGGATCTGCTTGGGAACGTATCCTGCTCTCCCCCAAACTCTTATTATGTGAGTAATAAACATTTTCATAACTTCTTGGTGTATGTGTGAGGCATCATCAGTTTCAACATCTGAATCTGTCTTGGGTGGGAGTTTGATGCTACCCTCTGCAGGAAACCACCAACACCTCCTTGTTCAAAAATTGTTAAAAGTCTCAAGGCTGCGACAGCAGAACGTGACACAAAGTGCAAGACCATTCTAAGCATGGGGTCCCGTGAACTTCACAGTCTTGTATAAATCCCTGCCTGTGACATCAGCTATAGCTTGCGTTTGTGTTCATTTTGTAACTTAATTGGAAAAGCACCATCAATAGTTCTCATCTTTCTGAGAAGTCTGTACTAACACTCTTATGTTTACAGTTGCTTCTTTATTTTTCCCTCCTCTTGGTTTTTTACCACTGTCCTTCCACACCTCAGTTTGATGAGTTTTCATAGCTTCCCCAGTCCTATTATTTGCCTTCTTCTAGGAAAACCATCCTGCTGAAAAGGATTGTTGACTTATAGATTCACATGTTCCATTCCCTCCATGTATGAGGGATCATCTCCCATAGATAATTGGGACACTGTGTACCTGCACCCTCCTACTCTCCTAACCCAATCTAAATTCTGCATCCCCACATTATGTCTTGTGTATGCAAACACTATCAACTTCCTTGTTTTTCCTTCTCTACTGGATCATTCTGATAAGCACATCTTTCTTCCATCTTCAAAAGACAACATCATAAACCCTTATTTCCCTCTAGCTGCCACCCTAACATTCTCACCTTGAACAGCAAAACTCTTAGGATGAGTTGTTTATATTTTCTATCTTCAATTCCTTTTCTCTCATTTTCCCTTGAATTCATTTCATTTAGGCATTTGACTCCACAGTATACTGGAAATGCTTTTATCAAGGTTACAAATGAAAGCTGTGTCAGTAAAGATCAAAATTCTAGTGTCATTATTGACTATTTTCCTTCATTCACAACCTACCTCTCATGTGTTATCAAGTTCTTTTGCTCTAAATTCGAAGTGTATAGAATTTGACTTCCAATATTCAGAATGATCCTCTGATCCAAACCACTACCATCTTTTGTTTGAATGATTTCTAAAGCTTCTTAACTAGTCTTCCTGCTTTGCTTCTGTATTTTCACGGGCAGATTTTCAATCCAGAAGGCAGGGTTGTCATTTTTAAACGCAAGTAGACTTATGACACTTCTTTAAATACTCAGGTGGCCTCCATCTCACGCAGAAAAAAGTCAAAATTTCTGCAAGAGCCTAAAGACCCTTCATGACATGGATCCTAATACCTTTTTAAAAGAAATCTCCTATTACTCTTACTTTTACTCACTTCCTACCAACCACACTCATTTCCATGCTGTTCTCAAATAAGCCAGGTGTGCTCCTGCCTCAGAGCCCTTGTACCTGTTGTTTGCTCTTCCTTAATACCTGATACACCTGAGTCACCTTTACCAGTCTTTGGTAAATGTCATTTTCTCAATGAATCATTCTAAGATCAAACGAAATTAAAATAGCGACCTTCTTCCTAATCATCAATCCCTATCTTCTGCTTGTGTTTTACTTTTTTTTCTGTAGTACTTTTAAACTGTTGACATATTATTGAATACTGTATATAGGTATTCTCTTTATTGTACATCTCATGCCAGTAGAATAAAAGTTTCATGATAACAGGGATCTTTATGTGTCTGGAACAAAGCAAATGTCAATAAACAATCATGAATTAATCAAAGTATATCTATTGATAGAGTTCTAATGAAATATTCTTAAGGCTCTAACAACCTAAGAAACTTTCAGTATCCTATTAGTGGTTTGTCTAAATATTTCCTGCAAGGATAAATGCAAAGACTGGGCACAAATGAATAAAACTGAAGGGGCAGAAAAATGCAAATTATTTTCAAAATGTGGGAAAATACATGTTGATGAAATAATTCAAAATGTGAACATTGTATAGGTAGAATATGTAATAATTCTAAAACAAATGTATAAATAAATGGAAAATGTCAAGACAATCTGAGTTTTGTAAAAAGTAATGACCAAAAATTTGATGGGCTTTAATTAGTCCATAATAGTTTTTGCTTATCATGATCCTAGAATACTCGTCTAGAAGGCAGCTAGTGATTTCTTTTTTTAGGCAGTTACTCTGGCTTGTGGGGTATATGTGTGTGCATGTGTATGTGTGTGTGTGTGTGTGTTTAAACAAGGAGTGAACAATTTATTGTCATGTGAATTAGACAATTCTGCACTTTTATTATTAGGTTAAAGGATAGACAAAATCTAGTTCACTTTTTAAAAACATCTCCTTCATGTTTCAGGTTGTTCAAGCTCTCTTCTTAATGTTTTGGCAGGAGTACTAATAGGCTGTTATCAAATTTGTTGTAGTTTGATATTAAAGTATGGGTGCATTAATCTTACAGTGACCTTTTCCCTGAACCCAGTGCTAGAAAAGGGATTCTGCATCTTTTGTAGGTAACTTCAAGGCAAGATATCATACAGCATTCAAATATAAGCTTTTATCCAGTTAAGCATCAAGCATTACCTACTTTCATCAATGTTCAGGAGCTTAATTCCAGGATTACTCATCCCCCAAAAAGCTAAATATGAAAATCAGAAGCAGAGACCCAAACAATAGAACTCTTATACCATGATAATTAGAAAAGGAACCTATTACCCAGGATTATAATTAGTGACGAACATATTAAATGACCTTTAACATTTACCTTAAGCCCTGGATTTCTGGAAAACCAGCAAGGTTATGAATGCCATATTAGTAATCTTTAATCTTTATTACTGCTGTGGACAGAATTTTAATGATTTTTAAATAGGCAGTGGTCACTAACATATCCCTATTAAAATAAAAAAATCTCATAAAAAATTAAATGGATTAAGACTTCAAATGTACCGTCATCAAAAGTATTATCTAATTATGGAGTTCAGTGAACAGGCCAAGTGAAATGGTTGGTAATATTAGTTACTTGCCACATGGGAATGCCCAGGATTTATGCACAAATAGATTCTGCTTCTGTTGCAACATAGTAATTAAGAATTTGTCAGGGAAATTTGACCCTCTAGGGTAGAAATTACTTTGTAAAATAAGAATGGCAGAGCACTAGTCTCCTTGCTGCACATAATTTAACTTGATTATTTATACATCAAAGAGAGTCTGCAGTGACTGCAGTATAATATTTAAGTAGAGGGATATTAAAGGAAGAAGCATCTAGTGAAATCTTTTTCCCAAATCTCCGTGAGAAAATAGAAGAAATTTTCATAAAGCATTTCATTTTGCATATAAATTGGGGCCTAGATTGTGCCTGTGAATTTACTGCTGTCAAATTTAATTTTTCTTTAATTCTTCAGGCCCAGATGTGAAAGGCTCTGTGTGCAGGCTGCAATTTTCAATGCTTACAGGTAGCACCGGATCGATAATGTGTCTTTATGAGAAATTACCGTTAATGCTATTGAGTATGCATTTTGTTTTATAGGATAATAAGGTAATATGAAATGCCAATTCATTCATTAGAAGAGAGCTAAGTGCTTAAATGAAATGGGTGACAGGTCTGAAAAAAGATGTAGTTATGGGCGGGAAGGCAAGAATGGATTTTTAATGACCTAATACTTAAAGTTTAACCATGTTTCTGCATTTTCTTTTTATAAACAATTTAATTTATAAAATAAAGGAGCTTGTTTAAATTAGAGGATGTATTTTGGCTGAAAATTGCCTGCAAAAAATAAATAACAATAATTCGGTTTCAGAACATTTTTCTAATGAGTTACTTTTACCAGGGTCACATCACCAAAATCAACTAAAAACAGACATTTCAGTATGAAATAAATGTTATAAAAACAATCAGGACATCATAAAATGCCACAAACAAGACCAAACTTAACCTTATAATAAAAAGAAAATATATTTAATACTCCTGTTTTTTAAGGATGCTGCTACAGAAGCTAATTCTGAAATTAACTCAGTTACAAAAATGCAAGAACACCTACACATTTGGAAGACTATGATCCAAGTAACTGGAGATCAGGCAAAATAAATGACTTTAAAAAATTCCGTTAAACAGAATGTGAATTTTAACATTGATATTAAGAACTTTATATTGTGATATTAAAGAAATCTATTTTCCATACCTTCATGAGTAAAATATTTTGATCTAGCCCTGCATTATTAAACTGAGGGGATTCTAATTATCTGGAAATTTGGATGGACTCATTAGTGGATGTCTGTGATTTTGTAGAGTCTGTGTGTTTTCTACAAGAAAAGTATTTGGGTAATTCGATTAAACAATATTTTTAGCAAATATAGGTTAAATATCTGTACAATCACATAATTTGAATTAAAATGCCTTACTTGTAATATCTTACTCTCTTACCTAATTATATGTAATTCTGAAACCAGTACGAACTCCACTGATAGCACAGTGTCATGAACAAAATGTTTTTGGGCTGAATATCTCCAGAATATAAATAACTCTAACATCTCTGAAGATGTTACCAAATCAAAGACTCAGACAAAAAGGAACCAAGCATGAACAGCGACACTTATAAACAAAATAAAACAAAGCTATTAAGACAATTGATGATCAGAATTACCTTGATCCTTTTGCAGATTAAAACAGTACAAACATATGTAAGCAAAGGTGCATACTTTTATTTCAGTATTTGAAAAGCCAAATTGTGGAGAACAATATGGTAAAAGCACAGAAGCTTTGGAGAAAAAAAGACTGGGATTAAAATTACATCTCTAATACCTACTAGTTGTTTCAATTTAGACAAATCATCCAACTTCTCCAAACCCGTTTCTTTGTCATAAATTGGACACAAAATATCTAATTTACCACATTAAATGCCACACATTGAAGTTAAACCCAAATTTGTCCACATCTGAACCTTAAGCACTGATATCTCATACTTTGACTACAAACTCCTATGCTTCTAGCTCTCAGTTTCATTCCTACTACCTCTGCTAAACTTTACAGAAACAGCTTTACAGAAAGAACTTGTTCCTTGATCCCACTCTACCTCCTCTCAGCTGAGCTAGATTTTCCAGGATTTGCTGTCTTCTCTCTTTAGCAGGAATCCCATTACTGTTCACTTCAACTATCATTTTACCACTACCCTCTATGTCTTGCACCCTTATCTTTACAGACCTATCTGGTAAAATTTCAAGGCTAGATTAATTTTACTGTCCACCTTCTTTACTATAATGCTGGTGTTCAAAATTAGTATAGAAGTGCCACAATGTAAACGTTCCTGTAGCTACAGATTTATATTCAAACCCAGTTAGTTCCTAAATCTTTTGACATCTTTTACCTCCTTTATCAATTCTCTTTTCCATTTCTTCAACAACTATTCCACATTTATCTTCAAGGGCCCCGTATGCCCCTACCCTTATTCTTTACAGGTAAATATCTATATTATTAGGACATTTTAATCCATAAAACATGGATCATTTGCTCTTTTGTCCCTCTCACCTGTAGAATTTCAATAGCTACCTTACCCTCCGAGAGGATTGCATGAGTCTCCTCTACATGGCCAATCATGACCTAGACATCTGTTCTTTATTTTCCAAATGTCCTCCAAGATTTCAGTCCATCAGTTGCATCCTTTCCTTCTCTCTTTTTCTTGGCTTTATCCTTAGCTTTCAAACATGTATAATGTCTCTAAGTACCAACCCCTGCAACCAAGTAAAAAAGTAATTAGAAAGACACTTATTTGAAACTTAACACGCTTGTTATCATCTGATTGCTCTTTCCTTTACCAGCATGTTTCTTGAAATAAGATTATTTTTCCTCTTTTCCCATCCATATTTTTGATATCCTATAATTTATACACTGTCTCTATCATTTCACTGAAACTGTTTTGTCAGAGTAACCAGTGATGTCCTATAATTATAAATCCAGTGGGTTTTCCATCTTTCTTGGCTCTACTAGAAGAGTAGCAATATTACCACTCTGTCACTTGTAATTGGGAAACCATTCTCTCTCTCTTTGACTTGTCTTTCTCAATCTTCTATGGGTTTCCTCTTTTCCTGCTCACTCCTTAAATGTCTCTCAACATTCACCTATGGTCATTCTTACTCCACACATGCTCCTGGAAGATTTTTTTCCACTTTCTTAGTTTTAATTTCCAACCAATGTTTATAAGTCCCATTTGTGTATTTCTAAGGCCAATGTCTACATTGAAGTTCAGATTTATATATACAACCGCCTGCTGGATATTTTCAAAACTATCTCAAACTTGGCATGAACTTGTCTTTCTCCATTAAATTGGTCCTGTTCCTGTATGACCTATCTCTGATAAAACAATTGTCCAAAAGCAATTTTTTAAACACAATATTTGAGATGCAATATTAAATTCTTTTCCTTACTCCAACTTCCAGGAAATCTCCTACTAAACCTATCTACTAAATTGTTTATATATCTATAATCTTCCCTCAAACCAGGACATCATTCCTTTAGTTTAGAGCCTCCTTGGGTATAGCCCTCATAATGAGTGCCTAACTGCTCTCTTTGCCTGTAGCATCTCTTTCTTCCAATCCATCCTCCATGGAATTAGCATTACCGTTAATATTCCATCTGAAATGAGATCTGATCATGCCACTTGCCTGCTTCAGAACCCTTCAGTGGAACCCTGTTGCCCATAAAATCCTCACACTATAAAATCGACACTCTTTACTATTATATACTGTAGCCCTTCATGACCTGACTCTTACCTTCTCTCCTGCCTTGTCCTGCCTCTTATTTTATGCATTTGGAATCAAATGACTTGCTGTTTCACACACCATGCTGTTTCACAGCTCTATGCTTTAACTCATGCTGCTTAACTGCCCTGAATGCATTTCCCCAAATTCTTTGTCTGGATAACTCTTATTCATGCTTAAAACTTTAGTTCTCACCACGCTGTTTTCTCAGGAAATCTTCCTGTATCTCCTTAGTCTAAGTGTAAATACTCAGAACACCCCTGGCAGCTAGTGTATCCCCATAGCCCTACTTTCACATCATGTTGAAAATTTTGTCTTTTTCACCCTACTAGTTGTAAGCATCTCATCAGCAAGAACTATCTTTTTCTTTGAAACTGATTCATTTAGGATTCTCAGCTTACTGGAGTGAGGCATAAAACCGATTTATTTTTCCGATAACTGTTGCCGACTAAGTCAACACCTCCCTCTTTCTTGCTTTGTTATGAGCACATTCTAATGGCAGCTCTGTTCATCTCTGTACGTTGTCAATAATTTTACCTATTAGAAGAGAAAACTTCTAGTTTCTAAGACTCAGATATATCTGTTTTAAAATTTTTTGTTAATGATCTTTTAAAATAACACTGCCTCTTCTCTCCCTACCGAGTCACTGCTTCTCTTTGTAACATTGACTCACTGCTACCCTCTGTGGGGTGAGTATCCACATGGGGCACATTTGATGGTACTTAAGAGAGTCTTAAGTGAGATAGGATGCTTCCATCTCATTCCCTGTCAAGAGACATCAGATGGGTTTTAATCTATGCCCCTAGGTGCATGCGGATACATACAGATACACACGCAAATGCATAAATGCAAAGATGCACTGCTATTGATATTAGTTTTTCCAAATTTAGTAAATGATGTTTTGGGGATGGTTAGCATGGAGAGGATGACCGCATTTTGAGGTATCTTCTTGCCATAGTAGCTCCAAAGGTGGGCTGCAGCCCTGGTGTACTCTCTTAAATCTACCCTTTCATTCCTATGTCTTTCTCCAGCCCCAGAAGTTTTGGGCAATCATTTATTCAGCAGTTCAGAAACTTTCAGATGTGAGATGGTGAATATCTTCAACTTAATAGAAAAGAATTCCCAATTTGGGAAGTGACTTTCTTAGGGCTTCTCTCACTGTCTGAAATGGCAATGCATTGAAGAAATTGTCTTTATTTATTAACAGTGCTCAACTCCAAAACTTGACTGCACGTTCTCATCTCCCATCCAGTTTCTGGTGATGATAATTACTGGGCTGAAATGGTCCTCTCAGTCCCAACAACTCAAAATTCCCTGAACTTAAGTTGTTAAAATCCATATTTATTAATTTATTCATTGAAGCCTACTATATGCTGACCGATGTAGTAGATGCTAAGTTGACCACAGTGAATAAAGCAGATAACACGTCTCATTTAGTGGAGCTTACAGTTTTGACCCTTAGCAGGCAAAGCTGAGAAAAGCTTTGGTACCTAAGAGCATTCTGTGTGTCACCTTTCAATTGCCAGTACCTAGCATTTTGTCAGTTGTATAGTTGATGATCAAAAACTGTCTGTGAAATGAAAGCAAGCAAATTACATGATGTACAGTGGGGTTAACCAGATATATTTTTCCCTATTCCTGTTGATGGAATTTTTAAGGTCTTAATTTAAATTCACTTTCCAACTTTACACTTAATTGAGTTTCATTTTCAACTCATAATGACCCATTTAAAAGTTTTACTAATTGTCTTTTTCAAAATAAACCTAGATTAGGCTGAAAAAACATACAACCCAAAGTCTCAGCCTCGAAAGAATGAACAGTTATCTCTTGCTCAAGTCGCATTAACCATGGGGATAGAAAGTCTACTACTTAGAGTGTTGCCTGTCAGGGCACCAGGGTTAAAAAGAGCTGGGAAGTCACCAACCAGCAATTAAATGCTACACCCTGTTTGTGCATGGTCAGTTGAGTAGAACTAGTACCACGGTTCATCAATTTTCAAAGCGAGCAAGGAAGGCGATATTGCCATTTACCATAAAACACGAAGAACAAATACATTGTTAAAAGCCGAATTAAATTTCCATGAGGCAAAACACCATCCCCAAGTCTGAATCATGGCCATCAGTCTCTCAGTAACCTATCCTCCAGGCTTCTGACAGTTTTATGATCTACTCTATGATGTAGTAAAATCAAACATTAAAAGATCTGGCATTTTCCTGCAAAATAACAAAAAACAACTCCTTTGTCGAAGCCATTCTCTCTGAATTAATAATTTGTTGAGTGAAATACAAGAACTCTATGAAAATTATAGGATTTCTGAAATTCATATGAAGAGCAGATAATCCAAAACAAACTGGGTTTCTCAGTCTGAGAACTATTAACATTTTTGACTGTGTGATTCTTTGCACAGAACAGTCCTGTGCATTGTAAGATGATTAGCATCACCCCTGTTCTCTACTCACTAGATGCCAATAGCCCCTCCCTCAAATTGTGCCAACTAAAAATGAATCCAAATATTGACAGCTGTCCCCCGGTCGGACAAATTCCCAGGCGACAAAAACCACCTCTGGTTTAGAACCACTGGTACAGAAGAACTTATTAAAACCCTAGTGATCCTCACATTATTTTCTGTTGCAAACAAAGAATGCCATTGAATGAATCCCTCCAGCCTTTCCATCTCTGAAGAATCTCATCCCTGAAAAATTTCTTGTGCGTTTGCATCTAGATGGGAGATGCTCTCCATTCCAGCCGTAGATGTTAGTTGACCAGGCTACACTTACAACTAGTTTGAATTTCTTGAACAAGGATAGCCAATATCTTTTCTGTCCCTCAAGCTAAATGAATCACATGGAGCTCTCCATTCCTTGAAGGGGACCAGATGGCTCCTCCACTGGGGAAAATAAAAAAAGGAAAAAATAAGGTTGAGAAGAAATTTTTAGTTAGTACCATTTAAGCTGAAATAAGACTTAAACTGTCTTAAACTTATGGAAATTTCTGATCTCAGAAAGTAGAGATTCCAGAGCTATGTCAAGCTTAAGAACTGGTCTAGCAAGGTCAAAAGTCCTAAGTCCTTTTCACTTCCCCAGCCTGACATTCATGAATTTGGATACATTTTCACACTGGGAATAAGTGGCTACATTAGTTTTAGGTGTTATAACATAACAAGATCCAAAGCGACAATAGAAGCTGTCTCTATTAGGAGTTAGAAAACCTTGCCAAAAAGAGGCTGCTGGACTGGAGATTAGAACCAAAGTTACTCCAGTTACCCCAAATATTGGAGTTATGTGGATTATTAGCTCTGCACTTCCGGTTTCATGTCTGTTATGTAAAGAGATTAGATCAAATGATCTTAAAAACTCCTACTCACTTTGCAGCTTTATGAACCTATGTGAAATATTTGTTTTCTTTAGCATAAATATGAAATTGGAATCTGAAAACTGAATAAGCATGAGAGTTCACTTTCTTATTGGAGGATGAAATTTATTTTTCTTCAGATGACTTCATTGTTAAGGTTTGTTACCTCTGTAAAGTGAATGACTACAGGAGCCTGAAGGTGTTACTATGTGGAGGGAGGGAATTTCCTCTTAGTCGTTCTAAGGTCCCAGAGGCATTACCCATCTTCAGCTCATCCAATCAATAGCCAGATAGGGCTGACGAAAAACAGTGAGTAAAAATTACGGAATCTATCTGACCTGCCTCACCTGGGCCATCATTCACTCTCTGCACTTCCGAGGTTGTGAAGGGACCACTCAGGTTAGTGGAAACACAGTGGAAGACCTGATAACTATATTTTCTCATTTCTCCTCTCTTGCCCTGGAGTGAATGTATAGGTCTAAGACAGTCAGAGAGGCCAAGAGCATCATGATGGAAATTCCCATCTAGACACCTTCCAAAATTCACCAACACTAATAATGACATCTATTCACTATGCTAGGGGGGAAAGAAACATAATGAGGAGGAATTTTATCCTGCCAGGACAAATAATGTGGTATCTATCCAAACATATGAAGGGTATTAAGAAAAGGAAAACTATCCCATAAAACATCTTTAAATTGAGATTGCAGTTGTTTTCCAGTAAGTATATTACTGATATTTTTGATGCACTAGAATACTATTTACTTTTTAAGGGTCCTCTTAAGAAAGCTGCCATTAAATTAAAACATTCAACACTTTTTAATGATTACCGGGGTCATTTGGAGTTTTGTACAAATACTGAACACCACGGTATAATGGAGAAAGTTTTGTTAGTAAATAGATTCTAATATTAATGTTTTATAATGTCAAACAAGTAATTTGAAGATTGTAGTTCTTTTCCTTAAGGTCAAAGACAAAGTGAAGTGGTTAGTGTAGACTCTGTTCATGATCTTTTCTGGCTATTAAATACTTAATCTGTGATTATCTGATTTGCATTTAAAAGAAGAGCTGATTATGCCATTTATCTACAAGATTAGGCATAATAAAACCCTAGTAAATTCCATATTGTTTTGAAGCCTGCAAGCCCAAAGAATGAGGTGTAACTTAAATTTTTCAATTTATCTCGTTAGGAAGCACAAATCAATTTTTTAAAACTTATCAATAATTTTTTAGAACGCAAAGTTCATGAAATATTTTAGATTTTCAAACAGAACCTGATCAAAGTAGTCATCTGAATTCAGCTGAATAACAATAAAAGAATAACAAATAATGAAGAAGAATGAAATATGTGTAACCCTAGGTTAAAATAAATTTATTTTAGCCTGAGTTTCTGCTGGGGCCACAAAGTGAGTGATGTCAACATTCCAAAGTGAGATGAGAGACAATCGCACAAAAGGAGGTGTAGCTTCCTCACTCACAATGAGGGAATGTAACTGGCCACATTTTGATTAGATAGAGATTTCTTTGGAAAAGGCTGTCTCTGCAAGAAGGAAGGTGGTGTGTCTCATTCTGGTTGAATTGAAACTTTAAAGAGATGACTGATCTTAATGTGTCTCCTGCACTTTGGTAGACACAGTGGACGGTGTCTGACTCAAACTTAAGAAATCTGAAGCATGAGAAACTGGCTGTTTAGTGACTCTGACAGCAGACAGATTAATCTGTCCTTTCCTAAAGTATTAAGGCAGAAGCTGTTTGAGTGTTTCTCAAGGACCAGATGTGGTCAGGCAAGAGAAAATATTGGGCCTGAAGCAGTCTGATGCTGTTGGAGGGGATGAACTGTAGGAGTGAGATGTCCCCAGGGAGGGGGATACAAGTGTGTGGAGTAAAATACTAGATTTCCTGGGGTCTAAAAAAGAGATTATAAAGCATAAACTGGAGTATTTAACCTCATAAAGGGAACCAACAGTGAATTATCCTCAACTATGGTGGGGATCTCAGTGAAGAGTGCTGCAATGAACATAGGAGTACTAGTATCCCTTTAAGATCCTGATTTCAGTTTTCTTAGATAAATACCCAGAAGTGGGATTGCTGGATCATATGGTAGGTTCTATTTCAATTTTTTGAGGAAACTTCATACTCTTTTCTACAGTGCCTGCATCTCCACCAAAAGTGTGCAAGAGTTCCAATTTTTCCACATCCTCACCAACACTTGTTATCTTTTGTTTTCCTGATAATAATTATTCTAATGGGTGTAAGATGATATCTCATTGTTTTGATATGAATTTCTCTGATGATTAGTGATATTAAGTATTTATTTTCAAGTACCTATTGGCCTTTTGTATGTCTTCTTTTGAGAAATTTCCATTTAAATCTTTAGCACACTTTTAAAAAATCTTTATTCATTTTTTAGCTATTGAGTTACAGGAGTTCCTTATATATTTTGGAGATTAGCTCCTTATCAGATTTATGCTTTGAAAATATTTTCTCTCTTTCTGAGGTCACCTTTTCACTCTGTTGATAGTTCCCTTTATTGTGGAGAAGCATTTTAGTTTGGTGTAGTCCCACTTATTTATTTTTGTTTTTGTTGCCTGTTCATTTGGTGTCAAATCTGCAAATCACTGCCAGGACATATATCATGAAACTTTTCTCCTATATTTTCTTTTTGGAGTTGTATAGTTTCAGGCCTTACAGCATATAGGCCATTTTGAGTCGATGTTTGTCTAAGGTGTAAAACAAGGGTCAAATTTCATTCTTTTGCATATGGATATTCAGTTTACCCAATACCGATTGCTGAAGAGGAAAGCTTTTCCTCATTGTGTATTCTTGGCACCCTTGACAAAGATCAGTTGGCTGTATATGTGTGGGTTTATTTCTGGGCTACCTATTCTGTTTCATTGGTCTATATGGCTATCTTTATGACTGTTTTTTTAACTGTAGCTTTGTAATATGTTTTGAAAGCAGGAATTGAGATGCCTCCAGATTTGTTCTTCTTTCTCAGGATTAATTTGGCAATTTGTGCTCATCTGTGGTTCCATATGAATTGTTTTCTTCTATTTCTGTAAAAAAAAAAATGCCAATGAGATTTGACAGGGATTAAACTGTATCTGTCATTTGTTTTGTGTAATGTGAACATTTTAGCAATATTGTTTTCTAGTTCATGAACACAAGATATGTTTCCAATTATTTGTGTTTTCTTTAATTCGTTCATCAATATTTTGTAGTTTTCAGTATACAAGTGTTTCACTTCCTTAGTTTAGCTTATTCCTAAGTTCTTTATTTTTTTGGTGCTATTGTAAATGGGATTGTTTTCCTAATTTCCCTTTCAGTTAGTTTATCTTTAGTGTATAGAAACACAACTGATTTTTGTATGTTGATTTTGTACCCTGAAATTTTACTGAATTTGTTTATTTGTTTATTTGCTGTAACAATTTTTTCATGGAGTCTTTAGGATTTTCTGTATATAGGATCATGTCATTTGCAAACAGGGACAATTTTATGTCTTTCTGATTTATTTATTTGTCTTGCCTATTTGCTCTGGCTAGGACTTCTACTACTACTATGTGGAATGGAACTGATGAGAGTGGGCATCTTGACCTTGATATTGATCTTAGGGAAAAAAAACTTTGTTTTTTATTGTTGAGTATTATGCTTATTTATGTTCATCCTTTTTCAGTGTAGCAGAGGAGAGTATTTTAACAAATCATACTTTGCTGCTTAACGGTTCTGCTTGAAGTTACACAATATCCCTCAGATTTTGTTGGTCAAAGCAAATAACCTAACACTTCTAATTTCAGAGTTGGAGGATAATTTTTCTATCATGTGTCTTAGGAAGGAAAAAAAAAGTGTTTGTGAGTGGCACTAAGACTATCACAAAGTGAAGGTAGAAGACAAGAAATCTGCTTTTTGAGATTACATATATCATATAAATAATGTACAATTTAAATTACTCTGTGTACATGTTTATATATACCATATACAATATGTATACATATATTATTATTTTTATTAAAGTACCATTTTGTGGCTACAATAACTGTTAAAACATGTATGTGCTAGTGGTATTTGAAAAAGATTCTTTACTGTGTGTTTGTTATACATGATCCTAGAGGGAAGGAGTACTTAAGTGCTCAATAATGAAATTATGCCTTCCTATCAAGGGATTTCCCAATGACTGATAAAGCTTAAATGTAATTTTTAAAGGAAATTTTAATGGTCATTGTTTTGGAAATTCTGTCACATAATCATTATTCTCCCTTTAGAAAAAGAGAAACTGAGCAAAAAGAATTACATAAAGTAGCAACTGATAACAATAAAAGTGAGTTCCCTTAACAATGAATTGTATTCTGTCACAGTGTGTCATGAGAATGGACTTTTCAATGTTTGTACCATGGTTGATTGACTTAACATAACGTGTGACCTAAGAACAAGAAACAGCAAAACACTAAAAGGTTCTAAATATCACCATCAAGCTAATTAATTGCCCAGGAACTATCATCTAATTTTTGTTAATATTTCTACTCAAAAAATTTTGGACAAAATTT
Source organism: Physeter macrocephalus (assembly GCF_002837175.3). Lineage (NCBI taxonomy): Eukaryota > Metazoa > Chordata > Mammalia > Artiodactyla > Physeteridae > Physeter > Physeter macrocephalus. The sequence goes on along the minus strand of NC_041219.1, from coordinate 65,854,511 downwards.
AGTCATCTTTGAGATATTAATTTTCCTTTTACCTGCACTGGAACATTTTATGTAGTTTTCTTTGTAGGATACTCTTCTTCTAGTTGTTTTCAAATTTTGGAACCCCAAAGCTTTGACAGAATTGGACCCCTTTCTCTTCTCTCTCTATTCATACTCCCAAAGAACCTTATCAAGTCCCATGGCTTTGATGACATCTTCATACCAGTGACTTCTAAATCTGTACCTTTGGACCTGATTGCCCCTTGTACCCCTGGACTCAAACACCAAGCCCTACTCTCATACTGGTATGTAGATATCTAAAATACATCTCAAATTTACTTGGCTCACACTAACTTTTAATCCTCCACTTGAAAATTTGTTCCTCCAGTCTTTCTCTGCTTTATAATGGCCATACCAAAAACTTTAAAACATTATTTTTGATTCCTCTTTTTCATTTGCCTACTCTTCCAAAATCTTCAACTGATCTTTTGTTCACTGTACTCTCCAAAATATATTCCATATCTGGCTATATCTTTTCCTCCTCCAAAACTACTACATTTATCCAAGATAATGTAGTAGTTTCTCATCCAGAACTCTGCACCATTAGCCCCGATTCCCTTTGCCACCTAACACCCAATTAATCACCATAGAAGGCGAAATGACCTTACACAAAATAAATCTCATCTCATCTCATTGCCTTGCTAATACCATCCAGTGGCTATCTTCTGCTTGTAGAATAAAATATAAACAATTTCATTGCCTTACAAAGTTCTATCAGACCTGGCCTTTCTTGTATCATTTTATCTAGTCTTTTCCCTAAAACTCTACTTCACCCACAGTAAACATCTTTTTCTTCCTTGAGTATACCAGGCTTGTTTGACCACAGGACCTTTGTATTAGTGCTTCCTTCTGCATGAATATCACATAACAGAATCTTAGATTAAATATCTCCTCCTCAAAATTCGTTGACCACCTAATCTAAAGTAGCTATCATTTCACTGTATCTTAATTCTCTGCATAACTGTAAATATGTAATATACTTAATATATTTTTATTACTCTCCTGTGAATTATTTGCTTGTTTTCTGCCTAGTCCCTTTTAAATATATGTATTAATACCTTAAGAATAAAAGTTCTTTCTGCTCTATTCAATTCCTAGAATCTAGAATAGAGTCCATTCCTTAGTAAATGTTCAATAAATACTAGTGGAATGATAGAGCTGACAATGTATCTTTGGAATATGTCATAATTTCTCTTTTAGTAAAGATTGCTTTTTTATTTTTATTTAAAAAATATTTATTTATTTATTTGGCTGTGTTGGGTCTTAGTTGCAGCACGTGGGATCTTTGTTGTGGCACGCGGGAACTTTCGATGAGGCATGGGTGTTCTTTATTGTGGTGTGTAGGTTTCTCTCTAGTTGTGGCACGTGGCCTCACACAGGCTCAGTAGTTGCGATGCAAAGGCTTAGTTGCCCCGTGGCATGTGGGATCTTAGTTCTTCGACCAGTGATCAAACCCGTGTTCCCTGCACTGGAGGGCAGATTCTTAACCACTGGACTGCCAGGGAAGTTCCAAGATTGCTTTTTTAGCTTTAATTTTTGTCAATTTGATTACTATGTGTCTCAGCATATTTCTCCTTGGGTTTATCCTTCCTGGGACTTTCTGCACTTCCTGGACTTGGGTGACTATTTCCTTTCCCATGTTAGGGAACTTTTCGACTATAATCTCTTCAAATATTTTCTCGGGTCCTTTCTCTTTCTCTTTTCCTTCTGGGGCCCCTATAATGTGAATTTTGGTGCTTTTAATGTCATCCCAGAGGTCTCTTAGGTTGTCTTCATTTCTTTTCATTCTTTTTTCTTCATTCTGTTCCATGGCAATGATTTCCACCTTTCTGTCTTCCAGGTCACTTATCCTTTGCTCTGCCTCAGTTATTCTGCTATTGATTTCTTCTAGTGCATTTTTCATTTCAGTTATTGTATTGTTCATCTCTGTTTGTTTGTTCTTTAATTCTTCTAGGTCTTTGTTAAACATTTCTTGCATCTTCTCGATCTTTGCCTACATTCTTTTTCCAAGGTCCTGGATCATCTTCACTATCTTTATTCTAAATTCTTTTTCTGGAATGTTGCCTATCTCCACTTCATTTAGTTGTTTTTCTGGGGTTTTATCTTGTTCCTTCATCTGGTACGCAGTTCTCTTCCTTTTCATTTTTTCTATCCTTCTGTGAACGTGGTTTTCGTTCCACAGGCTGCAGGATTGTAGTTCTTTTTGCTTCTGCTGTCTTCCCTCTGGTGGATGAGCCCAAGATTGCTCTTTTTAATGAAGAGTTTGAGCTATATGATTTATAACATTATTTCTATTTTTCAAATTTCTTCTGAAAACTAGAGTAAAATTATTCATTTTTCCCAAAGTGCTTGGAACTGACCCTCTTTACCAGCATAGGCAATTATTATAACAAATTATAAAACTGATTTGCAACAATGTTGCATATGTAAATTGTGAGTATATACTTTTAATTCTCATCATCTTTGCTCATCTCAAAGCCACTTGTTAAAATATCCAACTTCCTGAACAGATATTCCTATCTGATAGTTGGTATGGAGCTTCTGAGGAGCCAATTTCTCTTCTCTTTTACCTCTTTTTTGACTCTTAATGGATTGACTTTGTCAAGTTTCTAAGTTTTTACTATTCTTAGTTAAATTAAACCCAGTTGAGATATGCTTTTATTCATATATTGAAAAAATAACTTGTACATAAACATCTTTTTTAGTCTGGCTTTGTTTTTTAAATTAATTTAAAATTTTTTTCTTAAGTACCTGAGAGGTACACTGTGGAGGAAGTAAAGATAAATTTTTTAAAAATAGTCTTTGCATTTAAAAATTTATGGTTAAATACATTAGGAGGTATGGAAAAAAAAATCACTCATTACGCATTCTATTCTCCCATCTCTAATAACAGAAATTTCTACGTTTAGCTGGACACATAGACCACTTCTCCCACATTGCTTTAATGGAAATGATGTGTGTAATTTTCAGGTTTTGTCCAATAAGAGATCCACATGTAACTTTCTGGCTCATCCCTCTTTCTTCTCCTTTGACTGAATAAAAAAAGGAAATGGATCTTTGTCCTTGAACTCAGAGATGAAAGATGAGAACTCAAAGACAGCAGAACTCCCCTAGCAGCTTGGATTTCTTACACTAGAGAGAAATACAAACTTGCATTCATTCCTGTACAAATCTATTAGACTGGATAAGAAATAATAGTAGGATAGCCTGATAACTTCAATATGTAAGATTAATAGAAACATCAGAACAGGGTGGGAAGAATAAATGTTTAAAGACACTGTTAAGTCTACCTTCAGACAATGTAGTTTTATATGGATTTCCAGGGAATTACGAGCCAGTAGGCAATTTTACAGTCAAGTAGGTATAGGTTGCCTTTCTTGAAGTTCAACCTTGAGGCAGATTGTAAAGCAAAGAGACATTTTCAAACACACATTCTTTTTGGTTTCATCCATATATACACAAGTAGTGTCACCAATATGCTTCCACTGAAACCTGTGATTCTGTGATAATTCTACTTTTCACATTATGTGGTAACCATTTGATTATCATGAATTTTTTTAATTATATTATGAGCTCCTAAAAGAAAGTATGTTTTAGTTTTGAAACTCAGTGCCTAACAGAGTGCATGACAAATAATATGTAAGTGGTAAATTCTTACTAATGTTGCATGAATTTTCAAGACCTTGAAGAAGAAATTAGCACCTCCACAAAGTGGACAGTCCAGCTGAAACTAATCTCAATGTGCCCTATCTGAATACACACACACAAAAACCCCAAATGAAATTAAGATTGATTCAAATGACAAAGGAAATAGTAACACCTTTGAAATTTACATATGTGAAGTTCCCTACATCTTAAAGAAATAAATTAAACAATGAAGCTTATTCCTTATGAGATATTAAGAATCTAACTTTGCTTTTGAAGAGTTAAGAAGATTGAGAAAACATGGGCTTTGACTTGTCAGTTATCATTTAACAGCAATCCTAATATTTCTGAATGGCTCTAAATAAACTTCCAAATTGAGTTCAGCTACCAATAGAATTTCTATCTACTGTAATAGTTTACATTTCTATTCTCATCTCATTGAGAATCAATATCTTTTCTTGCTTTTCTTGATTCTGAAAACTTAAACAGTATTAATTGCACGAGATATTTGAAGTGTGCACACACACAAATGTGTACACATATATGCTGCCACTTTCTGTATTTGCAAAAACAAGTGCTTTGGTTATAAAGGAAAGCTACCGAAAGAGCGTGGATTATTCAGTGAATAAGATGACAGAAAGCACGCATTGGCAATGGTCCAGTAGCATCATCCATTGCAATGAAGAATAAGATTATGATCAATGTGCCTTGTCCCAGAGTGGCACTTCAAAAGTAAATCATATCACTGATTACAGGCTATAAAAAGATTTTGGAGTGTTCTAATGGAAGTAATTATTTTTTTCCTGGTTCTTCTGTGTAACAGAATTCAGACATACTGGCTTTCAGTCATACTAACTTAGAAATAATATATGTTCAGTTAAGTTATAGCTCTTGATCATGTCACACGAAGTCTACACCATAAATTACAGAAATGTTGGAAAGATTTGCCTGCTGCTGTAAAATTCAAAACCAAATTACAGGAAAAATATATTTTGCTTTTATTGAAAGTGTTATAATATTTGCAACAAATAATAACATTTTAATTTCCACATAATATGATCTAGGACCACAGAACATTAGAAATGTCTTATGACCTTGGATTAGTCAGAGCAGGTAACTGAATACAAAGTCTTTAACTCCTTGGGGATACTTTTTAGTTTGGGTCTTAGCAAAGTCTAAAATTCACTTAACAAACAACGAGTCTTCCAACTACCCGTAATTGACATCAAGATACTCAGATCCCAGAGATATTTGTATAGAAAGCAGGTTAACTCCAGAGCCTAAGAAGTACATGACATGCCAAGAAATAAAATGTTATCAAGCAAGAATTATATATGATAAAGCCAAAGAAAATATCCTTTAAAATTAGTATCAACCAGTTGAAATAATTTTTCTCTTTCCTGTCAGTGTCTGTGGCATTATAAATACACCTTCTTGGGCTGTGAAGGTAACCCTGAGGTGATGAGAATCCTTAGAAACACTTTTTGAACATCAAATACCATTGAAACACTTGGAGCATCAAGTCATGAGTTGATATTTAATATTATGAAATATGGAATAGCTAATCGTGATCAAATTAAGTTGTGCCCAGCTGCTGCTCGCTCAAAAATAAATTGAAGTTTAGACAATTAAAATACACGTAGTTCTAAATTTCTATTTTCAGAGGCCATGTGTATGAAAGCCCCAGAATTCACAAGTTCAGTCACTTCACATACAGTTTTTCAGACTTTAGCTATACATTATAATCAAGCCATTTGATATTGCAAATGGTGACTCGAACTGTGGAGAATACAAATAGAAAATCTTAACCTGGGTTTCTTACTTTTCCTCAAGTGCAAGCTCAGTAAGAACTAAGACATTGCAACTGAAGATACAAGAACAAATGACAAACCAAGGTAAAATATATATAAATAAATGCTTTTTAACAGTAATCTACTCCCTTCCAAAAAGAGACAATTTCCAAGCCAGCTTTGTAACCAATGTGCGAGATACACAATGGAGAAAAGGGCCATAAGGGCACAGGGAAAGATGTGTTTATTTGGCTCGCAAGAGTTGAATTGTACTTACTAGCCAGCTACTTATGAATGATTAATGAAGTAAGGGAATGAAACATAGAAAGAGAAAAAAAAGAAGAAAGGGAAGATGTTTTTTATTTCTCAGATAACAGAGAGAAAAAGCAGTACCCACTACCCAGAACAATGTTACTTAAAAATTTCTTGACACTCCAAAGTCAAACTCAAGAGACCAACGTTTATTTATTCACAATATTTCAGTACTTATTTAAGTCACTTTTTGTACCTTTTTGCATTTGAGAGGAATTGCTTTCAGACTAAGGAAAAATATTTTCTCAGTCTGACTGAAATACTAAACTACTCTCGATATTGTTTTCCCCTACAGAAATTAAAGAGAATTTACAAAGTTTTGTTGCAACACTGAAAATTTAGATTTGAAATTTCAACACCACAGATGTAATCACAGTCAGACACTAATTAAGCATCGGGCCAAATTTGGTCCTAGAAATGTTTATGCATAATTTGTGACTTTAGTGGGAGTTGTCTGGGTGTTTTCAAGGGCAGACTTTGGCCAAGCATTTACTGAAAGATCCAGGGAGAAAATGTTTCTAAAGAAATATGGCACCTTTATTTAATAATATTTACTTAGTTTTAAACATTTTCTTTTTTTTTCTTTTTTTTTGTGGTATGCGGGCCTCTCACTGTTGTGGCCTCTCCCGTTGCGGAGCACAGGCTCCGGACGCGCAGGCTCAGCGGCCATGGCTCACGGGCCCAGCCGCTCCGCGGCATGTGGGATCCTCCCGGACCGGGGCACGAACCCGCGTGCCCTGCATCGGCAGGCGGATTCTCAACCACTGAGCCACCAGGGAAGCCCCTAAACCTTTTCTTTTTGATTTAGATATATTGTTGATAAAACTATAGCTATTTTCTAATATTTTCCATATTCATCAAAAGACAAATATTCCTCATCACCTTCAAGTTTTTACTATTATCCTGAAGAGGGGAGATGCAGAGGGATACATTATCTTCTCCATGAGAGGTTTCACTTTTCAAATTTTTACTATTTCCAAGATTGTCTCAGTTTAGGCTTTGGGTGATGGAAAAATATTGTGTGGGAGGGATATAAGGAGGGCATTCAGATCAGCAAAGATTCTCTGGGAAACCACCTCTTAGCAAAGTTGCTCCCAATACTTATGGAATGTTCTTTTCTTTTGTTCTCTATGGATTTTAATTTGCTTTAGTATTTGGTGTCATAAAGGGGAAAAAAAGTACTTTAAACTGTGTCTATATATGATTTGGGAAGTGTCTATGTTTGAATCTTCTTCTTTCCTTTCTCAGAGAAATTCTTTAGCTCCTTGTAGGATTCTTGTCTCTACTTGAGTCAACTGCTGCCCTCTATAAGAGTTGCTCTAGGGCTTCTCTGGTGGGGCAGTGGTTGAGAGTCCGCCTGCCGATGCAGGGAACACAGGTTCATGCCCTGGTCCGGGAAGATCCCACATGCCTCGGAGCTGCTGGGCCCGTGAGCCATGGCCGCTGAGCCTGCGCGTCCGGAGCCTGTGCTCCGCAACGGGAGAGGCCACAACAGTGAGAGGCCCGCGTACCGCAAAAAAAAAAAAAAAAAATTTTCCTTACTTCTTTAAATCTCACTTTGATCATCTATAAAATGGAGATAATACATATTCTTATAATTACTGTATTAATTGGAGCAAAATCAAGGGGAAAATGTATGAAAGAGGCTAGACTAGTATTGAGCGTGTGATAAGCTTTTAATTATTTTTATTCTTCTTGTTGCTTCTTCTTGTTCTCTTTCCCCTCCTCCTCCTTTTCCTCTTTTCCTCTAATAGTGATGATAATATAATGATGCTTATCTTGGATCTGCAGATTATAAAACATATAATTCTTTATGCATTTTGATGTAGATATCACACACACAAACAAAGCCTTGTTCATTGACTAGAGATTTTAGCATAACATGATAATAAATTCCAACAATTTTTTTCAATTCTAATAAACAACATATAAAAAGTTAGTTCTTTCCACATTTAAGATGTCTTTTATATGTCAGGGTTTTTAAAACTTGTAGCCAGTGAATCTACAATTCGTGGTTTCCTACATATTTTCCATTTCTCATTGAGAGATTATGCCCATGTGGGATTCCATGAGTCTCATATGGTTAGGTGATCCGCTTTATGTAGATGTCCTATGAAAAGTCCACTCTTCTTAGGGCAACTAAAAGTACATCAAAGGTGCCTTAGGAAAAGAAAGAGGGTAGAACAGCAAGTTGTGTCCAAAGCAAAGGATTTGCCTATCCTACTTGGATTTGTGATTACCTGATACTGGGAGAGTTTCAATTGGTGAAGGACTTCTTTTTTATAGAACACAATTGTGACTAGTTAGCTTCAGTGTTTATTCATGTTGCCTTTATCTGACATCCTTCAGTACCCATACTACCTCAACCATCATCGTGCCTAGTGTTGTCTGGCTAGAGAAAAAAGTCCTGGTTTTCCTTTCTCTCTTTAATTCAGCACTCTCACAGAGAATATTACAAGGTGAAAGCTAGACATTGAAAGGCAATAACTATTGTGTTCCTGGCCATAATTCTCTACCATCAGCACTTACAAAAAACAGCTGGCTTTAGTACATACTATAACAATTTAGTAAGCTAAAATTTATCCTTCTCCTGGATCACTGAAATAATTTCCCAAAGGATGTGGTTTTGTTTTTTTTTTGATGTTGGGGTTAGGAGTTTATTAATTAATTTATTTATTTTGGCTGTGTTGGGTCTTCGATTCTGCGCGAGGGCTTTCTCTAGTTGCGGCGAGTGCGGGCCACTCTTCATCGCGGTGCCCGGGCCTCTCACTGTCACGGCCTCTCCTGTTGTGGAGCACAGGCTCCAGACGCACAGGCTCAGTAGTTGTGGCTCACGGGCCCAGTTGCTCCGCGGCATGTGGGATCTTCCCGTACCAGGGCTCGAACCCGTGTCCCCTGCATTGGCAGGCAGATTCTTAACCACTGCACCACCAGGGAAGCCCGAAAAGGATGTGTTTTAAATTTATATTTTCAAAGGACAGAATATCAGAAAAACAGAGGAAAGCAACTTAGATAAATTAGACATTCTGCATTCTAAGTCAGTCATGCTTATTACAACTAATAAGTGCAGTTCAAAATTAATTTTGATCATGGTCCATGTGGCCATGGCTATGAGTTATTTTTCTTTAAAATAGTTCTTTCCTATTGGAAAAAAACAAAAATAAAACAAGATAAGGGAGCTATGATGTGCAAAGTAAAATCGTTCTCTTGTGCCAATGTGAAATTTAAAATTATGTTAATCACCAGCAGGTATTAATTAAATTATTGTTCATTGAACCTGACCACTAACTTTTACACCATGTCTATAATATCACTTATTTTCCATTAATGTTATAACACTGGTGATTCAGAAGGATGAAAGCAAGTGCCTGGCTCCATCCCTAAATGTCAACCGTTTAAGTGGTTTGACTTTTATTTTCTATTTACTTTGGTCAGTGTAAATTTCTATGGGTTTTGCTGGTTGGGGGAAAGGGGATTTGAGGATCTGTAGTTCTTAGTTATTAATATTTGACTTTGTTAGTGCTATCTATTTACTATATGACTTGTGGAAAAAGAAAGGAGGAGAAATCAGATATTCGTTCACAGCCCTTAAAATGCATGGAGAGTGTGATCACACATTGGGCCTGCAATCTCTATATACTGCTGTTCTCTTCAGTCTCACATTTAAGTAACAATGGCCTTTGACCTTTATATATTTTACGTTTCTTGCCACTCTACGTGCTTGTAAAATCAGGAATTGATAGCTTTTCCTTAACATACTATATCCAGAATATTTAACTTTTTGCTTAAGAAAGGTCACAGTTTGTCAAAAGCATGGCCAATGCATCCCAGCTTTTTGTTTTGGACCACAACCCCTAGAAACTTACTGTAAGATTCTGAATGTGAACTCCCATGCCATCATCCTCTGAGCTAATGGCATAGTTTAAATATCCCCTACACTGATTGAACCCAATTCTAACAAGGAACACTGCAGAAAACAACTCTGGGCAGGTAGACAGGATGTTCTAACAGATATCACATGCTTAACAGTTGAGAAGCTCTCCTACCAAAGGGTCTAATTTAGCTACCCAGAATTGGTCATGGAAGGTCGTCTGATTAGCACAGGTAAATGGAGCCAGAGGGGTACAACGGTGGCTCTTCTGTCATTCAGTAGTTCAATTTTACCTGATTACCCTAAATTGCCCCTGTACTTGCTTGGTGACAGGGCCAATTCATGAACTGCAGTAGATTAAAAGCAGTTAGTATTTCCTCTGAATTTTATATATACATATATATATATTTGTATGTATAAAATTTTTCAATATCTCCCTGTGCAGAAAGAATCTATTTTCTCTCTCAGTGGAAATATCACTTATAAACATATTCAAGCAATTAGTCTGAATTTTCTAAGTAAAATCCAGGACTTTTGAGACCTTTGTGGGGTTTGGGAGTATTCCTAGTTGGGTAATATGATTTCTACAAATGATTCTACCAGGAATTATTCTTTAGTCACAGGGTAAAACATAATAATTTATTTCTCAAAGTTTGAGAGATGTATCTGGTTGCTCAGTCCCACATCATTTGCTAAAATTTCACAGAATGGACCAAGTCTTTTTCTCTGGGATTATCAGTCAGCCTACATACATCGTATGGGACAATAGTCTTTAACTCCTCTTGCACTGCTTCCTCTGAGGGGCAGTTATCATGATATGATGAATGTAGTGCAATAAATTATTCTTAATGGTCATCAAGTTCAAAGCTTTTCACATTAAATTATGATAGTGTAACTGTAAATTAAAATATCCGTGTGAAAAAAATTACGCATGTATATTTACTGTCATTCTTTAAAACTCAGATGGCGTCAGGATGGACCCAAGAATGGATATAGAAAAGAAGCCTTTAGCCAAGTCCATCGTGGTGTCCCAATCCCTTGCATCCTGTTGGATTTCTGGTACTTCTTGTATAGTCTTTCCCATATTGATCATGGCTAAAGAAATAAGGGGAAGCACTTAATTTAGTCCCTGATAATACACTGTTGGTCTCCATGAACTGTCTGATGTGCTGGTCAGACAGGGCTATTTTAAGTAGGAGTTAAGAATACTCATTCTAGGGCTTCCCAGGGCTTCCCTGGTGGCGCAGTGGTTGAGAGTCTGCCTGCCGATGCAGGGGACACGGGTTCGTGCCCCGGTCCGGGAAGATCCCACATGCCACGGGGCGCCTGAGCCCGTGAGCCATGGCCGCTGAGCCTGCACGTCCAGAGCCTGTGCTCTGCAACGGGAGAGGCCACAGCAGTGAGAGGCCCACGTACCGCAAAAAAAAAAAAAAAAAATGAGGGAGAGTATTTAGTGATTCAAAAAGTTTTGCCTACCATTCCCAGACCATTTCAAAGCAAAAGGCCTTTGATCCTCTACCTGGGATGGGGTAAATAGATCTCACCTAACGTTAGTATTTTTCAAAGCTCTGGCTTTAACTGATGAGATAAATTCAGCCTTTTGTTTCAGTATTTTCCATTCTAAATCATGATCCTCATGATTGGATTTGAATTCTTCTAAGCTGGGATATATTGATATATTTGAAGAGCCTTTTATAAAGATAGAGGAGGACCTAAAGCCTCTTTCTTATCCCCCAAGAATCTGTAATGTCTTATCAGTTCAGTGATGTCAGCTACATCAGTTTTCTCTTTTTTATCCTATTTTTCAATAGCCATCTGGACAACGTCACCCAGCTAAGCCAGATACCAGTCCATCTCCCTGCTTTTCTTTCTTTTTCTTTTTTTTTTTCCCAGAGCGCCGCCTCCTTTTTGGGTAGCATGAATCTTTTTCCCCATCATTTTGCCCCGTGCATGGTCACTGAGCTAGCAGATCTGTTGTCTTCTGAATATTCTTACTCTCTCCTCTCTGTCCCCCACTCCAAGAGCATGGTCACTTACACACTTTGGCAACCATCATAGTCTGTGTAAATGGCACTAATTATGTGTGTCTCTCTGATTATCCTACAGTCAGTCTTGGATCGCTTGCCCCCGTTTACTGTTTTGAAAGGAATATGCCATCTGTTGGTCAAAGAGATTGTAGGGAAATTACCTCTCCCAGCGTAAGCCTGCAGAAGACTGACTTTCACCGGTCTCGACGAGTTAGTTATTAAACCATCTGAGAGCATCTTTTGACAAAAGTTTTCAGCCACTCAGGGATCAGTGATAACCCAAATAACCTCTTTCATTCAGCTATATCTAAAATTAGTTACTTGCTCTTGGACCATTTATTCTGAGAATTCATGCTGGCAGGAATTTGTCAGGCTTGTGCTTGTATTTATCCTAAAGTGTCCCAACTCTTAAGAGAATAACCTCTCAAGTCTGAGGTTACCTGGGTTGTGACTGACTACAATGTCTTTAATAAATCAAGAAAAAAAAGTCTTACTTCTCCTTCCTCTGTTCTAGTGTCTTCCTATCGATGTCTAGATTTTACCAGGACTATTATTAGCAGCCAGGGATAATATGCCTTTATTAACTTTCTTTCTACTTGCATTCTTTGTCTATTCACTTAGTAATTTTCCCCAGTTCTAAGTCTATTCCCCTCAAATTCCATTGTTAAGACTTTCCCCCATAGTTTAAGTGGCCATAGTTTTTGCCACTTCATACCAAGAATACACAAGTTACAAATCCTTATCATGTTTTCTTAACCCCTCAATTCTCTTTTTAAAAATGCGTAAGTCATTATAACTTACAGGTCTAAAATTTCATCTTGCAGTATCTGCTGATCGGCATTACCACAAAGGGTTGAATTGTCAAATTTGACTGAGGAAAGACCATGGCTCTTAATCAGCAACAAGTTCTGCTAATGCCTCAAAGGATCTAGGTGAACATCAAGACAGTCTTTCCTATGGAGCTCAAAATCTCAAAAATGCAGGTCCTCAAAATATCCACTTTCTCCGATACTGGTTCACGTTTTGATTTGGGATTAAATATGAGGTTTATGAGTAATATAGGCAGAAGATGCAAAAGTATTAATCATAAAAGCTAGCCATTTCAGTTTTAGGGCATTTCTGTTTTGTGGTCCCATAATTACATAGTTATGTGACTTCCCCAATCTCTAGCCATCCCTATTCCATAAACCATACATTCCAGGTTGACCTACAATAGGAAATCTAGGCTGACCTGGTAGATCATCCTAAAACATTTTAGAGATAAAGATTCTCGGTGTTTTTCCACCGGCGCTATTAACAATGTTTATTTTACAAAGAAGTCTGGCCAAAGTCATGGTACCTCCACTTTCCCAGTGCCCAAAAAGAGAAGGAATGGGTGACAAGCCTGAGGTTAACTCTTTCTTACCTGGATTTCCTATTTCCTTTCCTAGAATTTCCTTCTTGGATTATTACTGGATGCCAGGAGACAATGGGGTTTGTTTCAGTAGTTTTAAAAATTTTTATCAAGAATCACTGTGACTTTCTAAGCAGTGATCCCCATCATTAGGATAGTTTCTGAATTAGATAATCATTTCATTTAGAATAATCTTAAACATTTTTCACAAATATTTTAGCAGCTAAAACTCCTGATTTAATAAGAGGGCCTGCCATTTATTCCTCAGTGAATAAATGAGACTGTAATGATCACCTTTTTTCAAATCAAATCTATTATGTTAAAATCCATTAAAACACTTGATTGTACTAAACACTTTTTCAACTAATAGTGTAGTTTCAGCTAATAGATCATGAACTCTGATTTAGTTGAAATCTGAATCAGTTATAGCTTATTATAATAGTATTTTTACTTACTTCAGTCTTTGGGGTTTAGTTGCGTTATGAACAGCTCATTCAGTGTGCTGCTAAGTGGCAGAATTTCCAAATTCTTTAGTACTTTTCCTGAGTATCTTGTGGCAAAATATTGGGCCCATGTGATGCCTCCTAAACAAACAAGTACATAAAAGAAGTACATTGGTATCAAGTAAATCTGTAAACCTTAACTTATGATATATACTTCATGGATTCAAAGAACACACTTGCATATAAAAGACTCTGCAAACCTTAATTTTCCCAAACTGTTTTGGGGATGACACCCTTTTCACAAGAAAGATTTTTTCAGTATCTTCTAGAATTAGTATCCTATATAACAGCCTTTGGGAAGTGCTGGTCTTTAAGATTGATTTCCTGCTCTTTATTCTAGCACTCAAGGCTTCCTAACTCTCCCAAGTAGTCTTGGTGCCCAGTGCTCTTTTACAACTGTTTAGTCTCCTCCTCATTGCTGCCTGATTGCACCCTTCACAGACTTTCCTCTCAATCTGCCTCAAGCTGTTTGTTGTCACAGTATGCTCTTCCTTTCCTTTTTCCTCTTTACATTCTATTCTTTCTTCGTGGTTCAGGTTATGCTCTTCTGTCAGACCTCTTGATTTGTCTTTACCTTCTGATTGTCCTTACCTGTGCCAGTCCTTGACTTGTTTTGATCTTGAACTCATTTCTTTTTCTTGGCTCTATTCTATTTTGGGAGATGATTATGTCTGCAGGCTGCATTTCCAGGTTCCCATATGACCTGGCTTTGGACTTTTTTCAGCCAATTAAAGGCCCTGTTATAAGACTGGAGGGTAAGCGGGGAAGGGCAGGCCCACCGTGAATCTGCTTCTTTTGGTTGGCTTTGGCCTCTTCCTTTGGGTAACACTGACTCTTTCCCTTGATGAAATATAGGATTAGTAAGAGCTTTTCAGAATTGAGAATTTTAGGGTTGAGGTTTCTTATGTATTCCATTACTTGCATCATAATCCCCGGCATGAAATTCCCTGTGTTTAAAGACTTGGAGTGATTTCTATTTTCACTATTGTACCCAGATTGATGTATCATCAAGCATTGACTGAATTACATTCAATTATTGTTTTACTTTTCCATTATTTAAAAAATATACATCATCTGTTTCTCCCTATCATAGGCTCTCAACATCGTATTGCCCATGACAAAGAAATACATATAATACAAATTCAGTGTGTAGGGTGATGTTTTGGGATATTTGCAACTTGAATAGCTGAAAATTATAACCAAATTGTGCAGTGTGAGACTGAAAGTGGTGAAAATGCTTTTAGCAATTCTGAAAAGTTTTTCAATCATTTTGCCTTGTTATATAACATGCACCTGGTCCTGTGTTTTTACATTACATGTAACTTATGTACTTCTGATCTTCCCTTCTGTGTCCAAACACCTACCCTATTTCAAGTTAGTGGTCACTTATTCCTTCAGAAAATTAGTTAATAAATTAATTCTCACATTAAATTACCTAGAAGACCATAAGGGATGCTCTCATTTTGACTAATCATTTCCAAGGATGTTGGCTCATTTGCTCGACTTGATGAACAACTGGAATTAATCTCTAGAAGATTAATTATTTTCTGAATAATACAGAGAGTATAAACAGAAGAGAAGAGGGAAAGCTCACAGCAAAAACAGTAACCACAAGCATCACTTTTAGGACCTAGTAAGCAACTAATTACAAGGCAAAACACAGCTTATTTCAGGCTTCTCATCTCTCTTTTAACTCATTTCTCCCTCCCCCACTCTTTTTTTTTTTTTTTTTACTCTGTGGAGGCCAGTGCATCTACCACCTGAAATAGCGATAACAAGTCTTAAGTCACACAAAAAGGAGGCTTTCATAGATTTGTGTGTGCAATTTAGGTAAGTTGTATTTCCCCAGTGCATTAATTGAAATTTAACAGCTTCTCTGTTCTTTCTTAGGGAAGGACTTAGAATTCTTTTAAATGGGACATATTTTTCTTCTGTTTGCTAGGGCATGATTCTGGTAAAATGAAGACTAACACAATAAGAGAAACCAACTTGACCACGCAGTGGTTTGAGAAGCTTCTGTTTATTCTCCAAAATTAGCTGATAGACTTCCACTGAGTAGCCACTAGGTGGCAGCAACAATGTAACTGCAAGGCTGCTTGTAACTGGTAAGTTACAAAGTTGTAGAGGTTTCTTTGTTATTTTGTGGTGTTTTGGGGGTTTTTTTGCTTATTTTGTCTTGCTTCTCTAGAAAAGAGTACAAAATAAAAACTTGAATTACTTATAAAAGGAACAATTAGAAAAACTTTTGATGGGTACGTTCTGCCTTTGTGAACAAGGATACAAGTGAGCAGAGCTTGATTAGGGAATCTCACTGTCTTGATGCTACCAGATACTGAAGGAGCTAGAAAAAAGCAAATATCACCCTACTGTTTCTCATTCAGACCAACTTTGGCTTAGGATTTAACACTCCAGCTCTCATATGCGAGGAAATTGGCAAGCGAATCCCTCCAATTTATTTACTTTTTTGTACAGAAAGTTCTGCGTTGTTAGAGCCACTACATAGATTACAGCACCTCTCGCATAATATTCAAAATAGTCCTAAAGTGTTTAGGGACTAATTAAAAAGCTAGATGGCATACTAATACTAAAGACACTTATTTTAATGAAATAGGACACATGAAACATATATGCAAAATAGAATTTAAAAAGACAAAAGGTTTTCGCATATACAGTAATTTATTTTTTTAATATATGACTGCATATACTTTCTAAATAAATCTACAGAATATACATTAACATAAAAAGATTCTAAAGGGTAATAATCATGAACAACAAATTTAGATAAACCAAGTTGTGCTATAAATACCTATTGACTTTTTACTGTATAAAAATGTAATCAGTAAATAATGGAACACTTAGTTTATTTTATGTGATACATATTTTGCTTTATTTTTCCATAGAAAAGTGGCTTGGAATTTGTTAAAATCATTTTGCTGTAAATATGATTGAATATTGGGAACACACACACACAAATGTTGCCCGATGTAGTGATTCAAGAAGGCTAAACTTGAAAATTTTTCTCCAAATTTCTATGTGGAGTTGGAAAAGAAATGTACAATGGAAATACTGATTATGCCACAACTTCTCAAAAGCTATGTTATGAAGAGTTGTGGTTTGATGAGATGCTGTCTTACCATTGTGTTTCATAAAATTTATTCATCAGCATGAAGTAATTGTGAGAACAATAGGTGGAGACACTGAGTTCTTGTCCAAACCATTAAATAACCTCTGTTCACAGTTTTTCCTCCTGAAAACAAGTACTCTATAGTAAATATAGTTTTGTGGGATCCAAGTGAAAATAGTAAGATTCAGTGTACCTCAGGTGATGCTCCATATTCTTATTTTTAATGAGATCTCCCTGTGGATCTAGCATAGGCCAGATTTGGGCATCATAGCTGAGACACCTTTCAGCACAGAAAATCTGATGCACATCTCCTGGGCCTATGCAGGTGGGTCAGGATGAGCTACATCTCTTCATTCTTTAGCAAAGTAAAGATAAAATATTGACTACTGGCCCATTGTCCACATGAAGGGACATTGAGTCATAGTTATAGTGGACTCCAGAGTGTTCTATAGCCCTGTACATAATCCTTGTCTATCCCTGGCAAATTCCCATTCTTTTCTCCTCCTAAAAAGTATTATAGGTATGAGGAATATAAATAATAATAGACAAATATTTTTTAGAGATGGACGTATAAGTAATATATCAGCCTTTACTTTCATTTCGGTTTATATTGTATCATCTAAAGAGCAAACAAGGCCAAAACTGTCATTTCACTTATTTTTGTAAATTTCAAAATCTTTTTGCTACATAAGGGTAGTTGAGATAACTCTGAAGTTCCTACATACTTGCAGGAATCCATGGAACAAAACTCCTTAGAAAAGTTTTTCCAAACTAAATTTACTATGCTACATGTAATTAATATAAAATTCCTCTTTGAGGTATCTAACATTTAAATACATTGCCCTCACCTTAAGAGTGAAAATTTTACTAAAACTCTGAGGCAGAGGCTTTGAAATTGGCATACAAGGAACAGCCGTGGAAAAACAAGTCATTTTCATGATGGGTGTGAAACTCACATGGGTCCTCATTACCTTGCACATATATCCCTCAATCCTTAATGAAGAGTGCAATAAACTTAAGCAGCAGGAAATACTTTTGATATCTATGCTACTTAAGGCAAACTTGAATTAGTATAGGTGGGCCGACCTATAGAGATGGAAACCTAACTCAAATTAGGCCAAATTCTTTGAAGAGATATGGAATGAAAATAAATGCTAAAACATTGTGAGAAAGGAGGATTTTATTTCCTTGCTTCATTCATATCTACTTGCTCTACATAAATTTTTAAAAATAACAAAGATTAAAAAAATAAAAGCATCGGGCTTCCCTGGTGGCGCAGTGGTTGAGAGTCCGCCTGCCGATGCAGGGGACGAGGGTTCGTGCCCCGGTCTGGGAAGATCCCACATGCCGCGGAGCGGCTGGGCCCGTGAATCATGGCCTCTGAGCCTGCGCGTCCGGAGCCTGTGCTCCGCAACGGGAGTGGCCACAGAATTGAGAGGCCCGCGTACCGCAAAATAAATAAATAAATAAATAAATAAAAGCATCTTAATAACAAAACATTGCAGTGTATGGTTTGCTGTAATGGACATAGAAACACCTACTATATGTATGTACTCAGTTCACAGACTGAAATGGAAGAGAGAAATGGGAACACGCAGTATACGCATACGTTGTGGTAAAGGTTGCAACAGACATGAGTTTGAAGGTATTTGGGAGAATTTGATAACATAAATCACTATATTGAGAGACAGGCATACATTCTAAATCTTGTAAACTGTAGAAATAGTTTCCAATAGATTTTCAGTTTTAAGAAAAAGAATATTAATGAACCAAGGGCCTGAAAGGCATAGGGGATTACTTCAGGGACAAGTGCATGGTTCATTTATGCTTAGTCATACTGACCAGTCTCTAGGATTCTCAGGTATAGGTGTTGGGGAAGGAAAGATAAAAGATGGCTCAAGTAACTCAAAGTTTTAGGCTGGAATAACTGTAGTAAACATCGCTATAATGGAGCAAAAATAAGAAGCATACATGAAGACTATGAATAAAAATCTATGACATACATGTGCCATTCATCCAGAGAACATTTGTTGAGTATCTACTCTGTGCCAGATACTGATGGATGAATTTTCCTAAGACACAAATCTGAACATATTCTCATTCAGTCTGAAAGCTTCAATGTTTCCACTTTGTTGCCTAGTTAAAGATCCACTGGTAGCTTGTCATTCAAGGTCCTAATCCTGTATTCTTTCTGACTCACACTGTGTTCAGCCAAGATGCACTCAGTGTTTTCAGAGCCTTAACATTTTCTGATTCTGCCTTTGCTTATCATGTTTCCCCTGCCTTGACCACTTCCATCTACCATGCCCATCTCCTCCTGTCAAAATTTGAGTTCATCTTTCAAAGAGTAAAATGCCACCTACTACATAACAATCAACCAAATTTTTCACAGCAACAATATTGGCTATTCCCTATTTTGTCTGGTAGATTACTAGGTATTTTATATGTTATCATTTATTCCACCCAAAGAGCACAGGAAGTGAGTATAATTTTCTCCATTTTCTAACCACGAAACAATCCAAGATGCTTACCTGAGACTCACATTCCTAGCAAGTTGGTGAGCTTGGACTTGCACCTGAGATTTTATTTGCAAACTAAAGTTATGTATCATAATGTTTAAACACACATACCTGAGAGGCAGACAGATCTGGTTTCCAAACTCCATCTTCCTTAGCTGGGTGGCTTTGAAAAATCACTGAACCCTGTTGCTTATCAGTAGCCCATTGGTTCTCTGTGCCCTAGCCAAACTGGAATTCTTTTTTTTTTTTTGAGAAAGGAGGATTTTATTTCCTTGCTTCATTCATATCTACTTGCTCTACATAAATTTTAAAAAATAACAAAGATTAAAAAAAATAAAACATCTTAATAACAAAGCATTGAAGTGTATGGTTTGCTGTAATGGACATAGAAACACCTACTATATGTATGTACTCAGTTCACAGACTGAAATGGAAGAGAGAAATGGGAACACATAGTATACGCATACGTTGTTGTAAAGGTTGCAGCAGACATGAGTTTGAAGGTATTTGGCAGAATTTGATAACATAAATCACTATGTTGAGAGACAGGCATACATTCTTAATCTTGTAAAACTCTAGAAGTAGTGTCCAATAGATTTTCAGTTTTAAGAAAAAGAATATTAATGAACCAAGGGACTGAAAGGCATAGGAGGTTACTTCAGGGACAAGTGCATGGTTCATTTATGCTTAGTGATACTGACCAGTCTCTAGGATTCTTAGGTATAGGTGACGGGGAAGGAAAGATAAAAAATGGCTGAAGTAACTCAAAGTTTTAGGCTGGAATAACTGTAGTAAACATCGCTATAATGGAGCAAAAATAAGAAGCATACATGAAGACTATGAATAAAAATCTATGACATACATGTATGTTTGACATAAATAAGAAAAAATTTGTATCTGCTCAATGGATAGCCTTATTGAATTAAAAATAGTGGAAAACCACTTCATACTTATAAGCAGTGATGCTCATTCTAGGTACCACCTAGAAGATATGTCTTCCCTATTGTGGTCTCTCTATAAGAGTATCCTAGAGTTCTTGAACTTGCAACTTTATGAATCATTGTGTAATGAGAATTTTATACATTTCACTCACGTGTATTTATTAAACAAACTATGATAGTGCCTGAGTTTAGATATCAATCTCACTTTTCTTTCCACCAAACATAGTGTGATTCAATGCAGTTTTCCCTAACATCCCCTTATGATAAGATTTAGTAGGGGTACTTTTTAAAATTGTCCCACTACAGATTCAGTGAATTAGAATCTTCAGGGTAGGCATCTGGAAAACTATATATTTATCAAGTGCATCAGGTAATATTTATCTTTTAAAAGTTTGAAAAATACCGGCTAAGGGAACAGTTTGTAGAGTCTGAGGCCTTTTCCTTTATGCAGTTTTGTTTTTATCGTGCCCAGTAGCTAAATGCCTCATTCAATCCTTCTTTCTAGTTTGGCAATAGCAACATTGTATGTATAATTGGTGAAATGCTATGTCCTGTTCCTATGTTGGAGGAATACGAGGAGCCCCGTGACTCTTACCAGAAGTCATGTGTCTGCTGACCCCGTGGGTTTCAGCCTATACAAATGGATGCCTCTCACATTCACCCAAGTTCACTGCACAATTCCAATGTCTTTAGAATGGTTAAACTGGCTTCCATAGAAGGCTGAACTTTTCCTTAATATTGGGAAATGCTGCATACACTGCAGCTCCCAGTCTTTTATTTAAGTGCTGTGTCCTGGGACTACATTCGTCTGGTAGGATGATAATTTCTTCATGAAAGCAGGAAGTGTTTTAACATTCTCCTACTAGCTGTAGTTCAAATATCTCCCTCCAACAGAAAAATGGAAAATTTCTACACTTGTAGATGCTGTCTTTTGCATAATAAGTACCCTTCTTATACTAAATACGCTTCTTCTGTTAAATGCACATGGCCCATTCTCCTCCCTTTGTCATTAAAAAAAACAAAAAATAAAACAACTCTATTCATTCTCACTACGACAAATGTCTCTATTAAAGCTCTAGTAGAAGCTAGCTCCTCTTTATATCACTCGGCACAATCACAATTTTATATGGTGTGCGTGTTTATTTAGCTATTGTCTATCTTAACCACAAGCTTTTAATCAACGTAATGGTAGAAACTATGTCTTTATTACATATTTTTATAGTTTCAGTTTCTTACCAGTTCTGGCACATGACAAAATAATTTTAGAAACATTAGTAAGAACTATTAAATGTGTTCTGAGTGTCAGGAGCCCTGCTAAGTGCTTTACATGAATTAAGTCATTTAACCCTAAAAAAAAATCCTATAAAATCATTACTATTACTTTGCCCATTTTTTTTCTTTTTTTTTTTACTTATAAGAAAATAGAGGATCATAGACGTAAAATGACTTGTTCAAAGTCATGTCATTGCTATAGGGGTCAAGTCACGTTTGAAATCTAGGTCATCTGACAGTAGAAATATTTACTGAAAAGCTGAATGAATGAATTAATGAATAAAATGTATGAAATTTTCTTCCCACTGCCAAAGATTAAGTGGGTCTACATCTCATAGGAAATTGGATCTGATGCTTGTCTTCAGTTGCAGTGAATGTTATTAAAGTTAATGTTTTCCCTACAAGTGTAATATTGGTTTATGTATTACTGTTATCTAATTACCATCTAATTTTAGACATACATAGTGATCTGTCTTATAAAAAGAAATGATAAAAAAACTTCTAATATTGGAATGCCAACCTTATATAATCTCTGAGATCTATGAACTGTGTATTGCTGATTGTACAGCTAATGAATCTCTCAACAATCCCTCTGAGTCCCATAAAGTTACATTAGTTAGGAGAGGAAACATTGAGGGGATATTTTTATTTAGAGTCTTAAACTCAACTATTTTGTATTTATTTAAGCAGTTTTAATAATAGTAATAGATGATTTAGTAATAGATGATTTCTAATTGGTAGTTTTGGATTATATGAACAACCAATATTTTATATTTTCAGTGTTTTGAAATAACATTTTTGCAAGAAAAAAGTTTCCAGATTATTTATCTTTCTTACTAGAAGATAGAACCAATGGCTAATCTAATTATCTTCTCAAAATTCCCTGGAAATTATCAAAAGTTTCAATTATTAATCTGCATAACCTTAGGTCTTTAAAACATATGACCACATAACTCTTAATGAATTTTAATCTAAAAATCATCTTAAGGTTTCATTTAGTGTACACATAAATACATTTTAGTCCAGTTTTCTGAAACCAAATTATTTAAATAATTTTGGAACAAAACTTTAATTATGAACCATTTATAACTCAGTGAATTGAATACAAATTGATATAGTTAACCAAATCAATTTCTTATGTCACCTACAATAGTGAAATTCATCAAATAATTCCCTTGTTGAATAATTTCCAAGTCTTTATTTGACTTTGTGCTATATTTACCTAAAATAGAATACTTTACTTTTCACTAATTTTTTAAATTGATTACTGGTTTCCACGTCTCTTGGTTTAGCTTAGTACATTGCACACAATTCAAGGAGACAAGAAGGGCTGAGCTATACATAAGGTGGCTATATTGTAGAACCTTTATCTTCAAGGGGTACCATTCTCAGATTTTAGTATTTCCAGGAGATCAGAGGTCCATAACCTAAAATACATAGTAATTTTGCTGAGGTGGGTGAATCATGAACATTCAGGCTGATATTCAGGAGTACAGCATCATTAGCCAGTTGTAATTTTTTCAACTCTTCTTCTTAGACTGCATGGAAAGGACTTTCCCAGAGAATTGTCTTGATAACATCAAGCTTCTAATGAATTTCAAAAATTGGAATTAATTGTCATGATGATCATTTTCTAAATAGCAAAAAAAAAAAGCGATTTCAGAGTTTTTCCTAGGATTCAAGTGGTCATTTTATAATTATGTCAAAACACTGAACATATTTGATATAATACATGTTACAAACAGCCCACAAAACAACTGCCTGGGTCAGTCCTTTCAGCTGCTCTCTGGCAATGGCTGTGCACTTAAGCTTTGCTGACTTGCCATGAAAAACTGTATAAGCAGCTGGTTCAGTGAAAACCTTGCACTGATGAGCTCTCCAGGACTTTTACTATGACCAAGCACTTTATCAACAGAACACTCTGAAAGGGAATAAATGGCCTGACATGCAAACTTGTCAGAACAAACAGAATGAAGGGGGACAGCCCGGTTTAGTTATAAGGAGAAAGCTTGACAACAGGAGAAACACGGCATGCTTTATTTTTTTCAGCTTTATAAGGCATAGCTGTAGGCCATCTTTCCATGACACATCAACTTCTGGCACCAGGGAAATAATATGTATGAGTTTAAAGAGATGTCATGATTTGACTTCCAGAGCTGAAAAACTATCGTTAAGAATCTGGGGGGAGAAAAGGAGCCAGAGTCATTTAACATCGCTAGTAATCCTGCTCTCATTTGTTTCAGGAAGGGTGTCTTGGTAAAGCAGGCGGCCCAGAAGAAAATCACTTTAAAGAACACATCTTAACTAGCATCACGCAGTCTAGGCTGACTACCAGTTCCATTTTGCCTGTTGGTATAACATATATCCACTCTGTTAATACAGAAACTTACTTTCTTCACAAATTTCTCTTGTTTTACTCATGGATCCCACATACACTACCTTTTCTGTTACTCCTTATTTTCTGTTATGCCTTATTGTCATTTGTTTTCTTTCCTTTCCTTTCATGTTTTCCTTGAGGTTCTCTTCTCTCACGCATTTACATCTCCATTTTATCATTGCACTGTTATATTGCTTTTTCCTCCCAATTAAACTGCCACTTATCTAATTAAACTTCTAGCAAATTAGGAGCACCTGTATGTATGTGCATACATTCAAATTGAACTGAGTTAAACAAGCAATATATTTATTCTTTAAACATATTTTACATAAATATAAACAAATGTAATAACCATTAGTTCATCCAATACTTACAGGGTACCCACTATATGACAGTTATTATCCTTAGTATTTAGGGATATTACAGTGGACTGAGTTTCTGTGCTCAAGGATATTACATTCTGGCGAGGAGCTCAAAGAACAAATCAAAATAGCTCTCAAAATCTTATAACATTCAATGTAATTTCCACATTGAGTCAAATTCTTCTACATCTTTCAAAAAATTATGACTGCCAGATTTGCTTAAACATTGTAAACATACTCAGATTTTCCTGAATTAAAGTATTAATACTAAAAAAGGAACAAATCTATATAAAATATGTCAGTAGTAATAAATGGAATCACTGTGACTGGGGTTCCTCTGTTACATAGGGATAATCATGCAAGACTTCTTTGAGGAGGTGACATTTTGAAGAGAATGAAATATGCAGCCTTGTGAATATCGTGGACAAGAACGTTAAAAGTGAGCATCCTAGGTGGTTTTGCAGGGTAGCAGGGAGAGCAACATACCTGTGTCCAAGAAAGAGAGGAAATGTGTGATAGGACATAAAGCTGAATTGTAATCAGACTTCAGATCATGTAGGGTCCTGCAAAATATAGTTTTGGATTTCACTACAAATGATATGAGAAGTGAAAGACTGGAGTCTCTTTTATTATAAAATGATAACTCTGGATGCTAAAATGAGACACGTGAGAAATGGGGAGACAGGGATACCAGTTAGGAGGTTACTGTAGTGATTCAGGTGATGGATGATGGGGATTGTTCTGGGCTGGTGACTTGTCCAAGTGTAGGTGAGGTCAGATTCCAGACTAATTTTGAAAGAGAAAGTGCAAGAATTTGCTAATGAATTTCATGTAGAGTGTGAGAGAATAAGAAAATGAAGGTTAATCCAAGTTTTTAGGTCTGAGCAAAAGACAATATGGAATTGCTATTTAATAAAACTATGAGAATTGGGTAAAGGAGGCCTGGGATGACATATCAGGAGTTTGGGTCATATTAGGTTTGAAATATCAATAAAATGTTCTAGGTGAGGTGTTATGTGGGCAATAGGATGTTACTTAAAACTAATATATATGGAGGACATATTCTCTTTTACTAAGTAACATTTCAGAAGGATGTTAAAATGATCTTTTCAATCTTTCCAATAGCTCACTCTTTCCCTAAGAAAGAATGCATAGCATATACTGCTTAATTCCTTATCATATGTGATTTGCTTCATTAGCTATTTGGAAAATAGCAGTTGAATAAATGTAGTTATTCCCGTTAAGGAGTTACAATTTAAGGATTTAAATGACTTAGATATGTGCACAAATAATAATTGCAATACCGCAATATGAGATAAATGTCCCAAAGTGGGACAAACAAGAAATACAAAAGAATAAAAAGAAAGTTAATATCCTCCCTACATCAGCCTATAATTCAGAAAAAAACAAGTAAAAACATTATCCAAAATAATGTCTAATAGGCAATCACTTTCTTTCCAGAAGCATGACACTTGATTACCATCTTTTTAATTTATACGGAGCTAAATGTGGTCTGTGGTCATAAAATTGCCTGAATGTTTGAAGAATCACATTATTCGATGATATGACATTCTGTAGTAGTATATTCCATAGGTGACTGTGCACTTTGTTATACCATTTTAGTTTATTTGCTCTATATTTACTGCCCTTCAACTCTTAGTATCCTTTTCCTCTCTTATTACTATAACATGATAATAGGCAGGATTGATTTATCGGCTATCATCATTCATTTTTAAATGATGGTCTTTTGGGCTGAATTGACTTATGATTTCTCCTCTGTTATAAAAATGAGCCACTGTTATACCCTTGGGTAAATTCATGTTCTGACTAGAGTCCTCTGAATGAAAGTCGCATATTTAGGGGAGTATAAGTGAAATAAAAATACGTCCTTCGCACACAACCCAATGTGGTAATTCTGCTTGCCTTCAACTCTTCTGAACATGCGAAAAACATCTAGAAAAGTATCCTGTTGTTTGGTCATTGAATGCAATGAGCTGGTGTTATTTCCTTGATAAACAGTAATTAGTCCTCAGAAACCTTCTAGATAATGTAATGAGGTTCAAAAACATAACAAATCTATTAAGCTTAGTCCAAGAATGGTCCTGAAAAAAATTAGGAAATATTTATAAAATTCTTTTTTTATTCTGCATTAATTTATTCTCTTTATAAAATTATATTGGATGCTCAGAGGCAGCAAAACTCAGTGTTTAAAATCCAAGGGTTTAGAGTTACTTACTACTGATGTGAACTTGGGCAAACTGTTTAACTTATGATTCTGATTCTCTCTTTTTTTAAATGAAGACAATACTAACATATGTTTATTGGAGTTGTGGTGAGTATTGCATGAATTATTACAAGTAGTTAGAAGAGGGCCTCAATATAGGTGAAGTTGTATTTAATATTGCTAAAGAGAGACTCTTTGCTGGGCATTGTGAGAATGAATATAATGGTAGGGTTAAAGAAGATTTATTAATCCACTTATTCCTACTAAAGTTATCTTAGTGAAAAAGTGACTAAAATGTTTATATTTTAGATATGGAGATACACTCTATATGCTAAGAGTAGGATCTAAGAATCTGAAGTAAATGTTAAAAATATACATTAAAGCTCATTAAAGGGTACTTCATTTTGAAATGTAGAAAAATATAGGAAAGAGTATAAAAGGAAAGGTCTTTAATTATTAAACTATGTGCTACTTTCAAAGAACCTGCTAAACACTTAATATTTTTTCACATCTATGTAAGCAATCTAACCTGACATTATGATCTGAAAGATATAAAACAACTTTAAGAATAACTAAAAATTATCTTCAGCTTAGTTCCTTTGGTGAGATTTAATTGCATTTGGCCAAGTCCTACATGACATAACAGAGATGCAATTTTTATTTACTGGGCTTTTATTAGTTAGAATAAAACTGCTTCCTACTTTAGATTTGAATTGTCAATATACTGGCAAGTTTTCTTCTTTTATGACACACTGTATTTTCACCTCTACTTTAATTGTTCTAACTACCTACCTTTCTTAACTTGAATTTCATTCTTCACCACTCAACTTAGGGGGCACTTCCTCCAGAAGGTCTTTTCCTAGATACATAGATTGATTTAGGTCTTCTTTATCTGTTTTACCCTGACATTTTAATTAATATTCTATTTACCAGATGATATTAAAATTATATATATGTTTGTACCTCTATTGGAATATAAACACCTTTAATGTCCACATCGTTTCTTTCTTTTTTGAAAATTTTTATTGGAGTACAGTAGATTTCCAATGTGTTAGTTTCAGGTGTACAGCAAAGTGAATTAGTTATAGACATATATCCACTTTTTTTTTTTTTAGATTCTTTTCCCGTACAGGCCATTACAGAGTATTGAGTAGAGTTCCCTGTGCTAGTCAGCAGGTTCTTATTAGTTACTTATTTTATATATAGCAGTGTGTATATGTCAGCCCCAGTCTCCCAATTTACCCCTCCCCCACTTAACCCCTCGTAACCATAAGCTTGTTTTCTACACCCATAACTCTACTTCTGTTTTGTAAATAAGTCCATTTGTACCCCCTCTTTTTAGGTTCCACATATAAGCAATATCATGTGGTATTTATCTTTCTGTGTCTGACTTACTTCACTCAGTACAACAATCTCTAAGTCCATCCATGTTGCTGCAAATGGCATTATTTTGTTCTTGTTTATTGCTATTGTCGATAGTGCTGCAATGAACATTGGGGTGCATGTATCTTTTTGAATTATGACTTTCTCCAGGTATATGCCCAGGAATGGGATTGCTGGATCATATAGTAGTTCTATTTTTAGTTTTCACATTGTTTCTCATTTATCTCTTCCACACAGTATCTAGTAAGATGTTGACACAAGATAGGGGATCAATGAAATGACGGTTTTTGTTTTTGAACTGAACAAATATATTCTTATTTTTAAATTGCATTTGTGAAGTGAATCCAAAATGAAGTTTGAACCTCAAACATTAACCCATTTTTCATATTTTTATGTGTTCTGAGCACAAATTCCAAGAAACTGATGGCGGATAAATAAAAATCTATTTAGAGCAATTTTCATCCAACACTTGAGTGTCTCTTCAAAGTTACAACTTAGTTGTTAGTTGAGGCATTCTCTTCTTACTTCCCTATATAATCTAGCTATGTAATGATGAATATTTTAAGCATAATTTGTACTGGAGTTGTTTAAAATATGCCCTTTCTATAGAGATCATCTGAAAATGTGCTGCACTAACATTTCTGTGGCCCTTGAAAACTCTACCTGTATTTGATATTTGATATGTGATATTGTTATTCTAGGTGGTGCTTGTGATAAACAAAGGGATGGTCTGCTGCAGGGTTCTTCCCAGGGGACATAGGATGTTGCTGTGGTTCCCTTATATCACCTAGAATTTTATCTTGGTGCTGAAACTTTCCATTGTTCTAGGAAATATTAAATATTAAAACTTTCGCTATTGAACCTATAGTGATTACTGCATTCCTTATGGAACATGTTGTTGATTATAGCATTTACATTACTCTGTCTAGGCTGAGTGATGATAAATTTCTCATGAGTGAAGGAAGCTGGAGCTCTTGGATATTCTTATGCAGAACAAAAAGATAGAGGCAGACATTAAACTTTGAAAGATTCTTAGCAGTACACCTCCCTGTTTCTTATTTAAAAAATCAAATATTAGTGCAGAGTATCCAATTGACATTTTTTGCCTATTAATGATATTCCTAACATAGTGCAAACACACATACTACTTAGGAAATATCTGTTGAAGGACAAAGAATGAATCGTAATAAGCTTTGAGAAATTTGTGTGAAGCCTTTAGAGATAATCACATATCTAGGAAACATATTGATTTACATAATGAACAGCAATAATTGGTTGTAAAAATAACATTTCAGAGACACTATAGCACACTGTATATATTGATAGATCAGTATATTGGAGAACAGAAGCCCTAGTAATATTTTTGTTGTTTTGACTTTGGGATTTTATTTATTTATGTATACAGCAGGTTCTTATTAGTCATCAATTTTATACACATCAGTGTATACATGTCAATCTTAATCTCCCAGTTCATCCCACCCCACCACACCCCACCCCACATTCCCCCCTTGGTGTCCATACGTTTGTTCTCTACACCTGTGTCTCTATTTCTGCCATGCAAACAGGTTCATCTGTACCATTTTTCTAGATTCCACATATGTGCATTAATATACGATATTTGTTTTTCTCTTTCTGACTTATTTCACTCTGTATGACAGTCTCTAGATCCATCCACGTCTCTACAAATGACCCAGTTTCGTTCCTTTTTATGGCTGAGTAATATTCCATTGTATATATGTACCATATCTTCTTTATCCATTCATCTGTTGATGGGCATTTAGATTGCTTCCATTACCTGGCTATTGTAAATAGTGCTGCAGTGAACATTGGGGTGCATGTGTCTTTTTGAATTATGGTTTTCTCTGGGTATATGCTCAGTAGTGGGATTGCTGGACCTTATGGTAATTCTATTTTTAGTTTTTTAAGGAACCTCAATACTGTTCTCCATAGTCGCTGTATCAATTTACATTCTCACCAACAGTGTATGAGGGTTCCCTTTTCTCCACACCCTCTCCAGCATTTGTTGTTTGTATATTTCTGATGATGCTCATTCTAACCCGTGTGAGGTGATACCTCATTGTAGTTTTGATTTGCATTTCTCTAATAATTAGTGATGTTGAGCAGCTTTTCATGTGTCTCTTGGCCATTTGCATGTCTTCTTTAGAGAAATGCCTATTTAGATCTTCTGCCCATTTTTGGATTGGGTTGTTTGTTTTTTTAATATTGAGCTGCATTAGCTGTTTATATATTTTGGTGATTAATCCTTTGTCCATTGATTCATTTACAAATATTTTCTCCCATTCTGAGGTTTGTCGTTTCATCTTGTTTATAGTTTCCTTTGCTGTGCAAATCTTTTAAGTTTCATTAGGTCCCATTTGTTTATTTTTCTT
>NC_041219.1:65815518-65824237 GCF_002837175.3 Physeter macrocephalus | reverse complement strand
TGGTGTTAGGGATTGTTCTAATTTCATACTTTTACATGTAGCTGTCCAGTTTTCCCAGCACCACTTATTGAAGAGGCTGTCTTTTCTCCACTGTATATCCTTCCCTCCTTTATCAAAGATAAGGTGACCATATGTGTGTGGGTTTATCTCTGGGCTTTCTATCCTGTTCCATTGATCTATATTTCTGTTTTTGTGCCAGTACCATACTGTCTTGATTACTGTAGCTTTGTAGTATAGTCTGAAGTCAGGGAGCCTGATTCCTCCAGCTCCGTTTTTCTTTCTCAAGATTGCTTTGGCTATTCGGGGTCTTTGTGCTTCCAATCAAATTGTGAAATTTTTTGTTCTAGTTCTGTAAAAAATGCCATTGGTAATTTGATAGGGATTGCATTGAATCTGTAGATTGCTTTGGGTAGTATAGTCATTTTCACAACATTGATTCTTCCAATCCAAGAACATGGTATATCTTTCCATTTGTTTGTGTCTAGTAATTGATGTATGACTTTGTCATATAGAACTTCTCTAGGCCTCAGTTTTGTAACATGTAAAAATGAGAAGATTTCATAAAATAAAAAGTCATATTATTATGAATATTTTATTTATTTAAACAGTCTGTGATTTTAGGATTACCTATTCCTTTTCTTTGTTAAAATTTTTGCCTGGGCGAAGAAAAATTTTGTATATTTGCTGCAGACAGATATTTAAATCTATTAAATCCAAAAGATCAAATTAGATGAAGTATGAATGAAAAATATATATATACCATGAAGATAGGGCCAAACATAGTTTTTACAATAAAATAAAGCTATTTTTCAGCGTATTTCTAAAAATCTTTAGTGGCCAAGAATGTCTCTCTAACCAAATGCAATGAGAATAGAAACAAATGCTGATTTGATACTCACACTCTTTTCATATATTCCATAAAATTGTAACAGTATTTTTTAAAATTTGGCTTTTAAGTTTTTATTTTTTTGCTGCTATATTTATGTATTTTAAACTTCTTTTTGTTTGCTGCTGATTGCTATAGCATATTCTCTATAGGAACCTAATTGTAGAGTCACTCAACCATTATTCTGGAGTGATTATATTTATAATTACCTATGTCATCTATCTATACCTATCTACTTTTCACTCTTAAATAGAAAAATAAACTCACTAAAGTTAATTTCACAAAGAAAATATTGCTTGCTTACTTTTTCTTTCTTTTAATTTTTCTACTTGAGACACCATTGTTTTGATGGTTTTAACTAATGCTGATTGGAGTATCAAATACCTCAGAAGAATGAAAACAGGTGGACTGGATGAAAGACTATATAATGAAAAGATAGACCTTCATATCCCCAACTTCACATTCAGTTTCAGGTGACTACTAATATTCTAATACCCATGTTGGAGATGTACATTTATTCACTAAAGAAATTGAAGCAATGCAGACCTTGACTTTGGGGACAACAAGCACTTCAGAAGATGAGGCACAACTCTACAAATAAAGATAGGGGACCTCTGAAAAAAAAAGGAAATCAGTGAAAGTAAGACCCTTGTTGCCCTTTCCTATCTTGGCTTCCAGAAGGATTCTTCTCTTCAGAAGGTTACCAAAGAGAAAAAAAAAAAAATACAGGTATAAAAATTTTGGAATTCTCCAACGATACACAACACCATAAAAAGTCACAATACAACTCTAATGCTGCTTAATGTGTGTCCCTTAAATATGAATAAGTAGCTAGGATGATTCACAAGCAAATAAGCAAAACATAGCAACTTAAGGGAAATAGATATGTCATGAGCAAAATAAAAATTCCAAAATACATTAATTAAAGTATTATAAAATGCAATTTAAAGAGAAAAATGGAGTAGGAGGAAGAGCCTAGCATACTGAACATACTTATCAAAATAATCAATGAAATAAATAATTTTTATTAGAAAGTTGAGAAAATTCTCACAAAGAAAGATAAAAATATAGAGTTGAAAATAGGAAAAAATGAAGTAGAAAACTAAAGGATCATTACAGGAACACAAACATTCAATTAATATGATACCCAGAAGAAGTGAATAGAAAAAATGAGTAGGAGAAAATAATGAAATAATATTAAAATGTTTATAGAATTAATGATCATAAATTTCTAGGTCCCCACTAAAAGCTTGTAGCAATAAATAAAATTTAAAATCATAAAAAAATCTGCATCATCTTCACCAAGAATGAAGAAAAGACTAAAAGCTTGCATAGAGAAAACAAATAGAATAAGTAATGTGCAAAAAAAGAGCAAAAATAATAAATTGGCATTAGATGTATTTACCAGCAACATTGCAACTCAAAACAAAAGAGTAATACCTTAAAACTTCTAAAGGAAAATAATTTCAAACATAAAATTATCTAAGCAGTTAAATATCAATCACAAGGGTATTCCAAAGATAGAAAGTTTCTCAAAAAATGTAATCCTTACACAACTATTTTGAGGAAGCCATTAGAAAATAAAATTCACCTAAACAAGGAAAAAAACTATGAAAGAGAATGACATGAACCAAGAAAATAGAAAAAAGTAAGGGGTGATGAGTAATAGGGTGTTGAACATAGTCTCTAAAGTGGATGTTTTCTGATGGGCATTGACATGAATCATAAAGATTCATGTGCTCCTTCCATAGGTTTATCTACACGCCTCTTCTCTAGACATCCTCGTCTTTATTTTACAATCTTCCCTGCAAAACAGCCATGCTTTTAGCCACTGTCCAAAAGTCTGTGCACATTCTTCCTTTAGATATTTGTCCCTTCATGCAGACTTGCAATCAAGTATACTGCTTGAAGTTCTTCCCACTGGGATGGTTTAAACATATCACTGTAACAGGAATCTCATTTCAGCTTGTATCACTATATCAAGCTGACCCATCCATGGAACAAGACCAGATATTTCCCCCTCCCTCAACTGCTCACCAAGAAGCAATAGCCATGACCTGAGGGGCACAGTTCTCCACTCTGGACATGATTAGCATATATTCCATTTCCATCTTCAGATGGATTGCTACTGTCCTTCCACAAATTTGGTAAATATAAGAATACAAAGCTAATGATTAGTAATTATGATTTCAGTGTCAATTTCTGTCTTAGGTATTCAATCTCTACAAGGACCCAATAGTGTATATCAGGAGATGCTTTTCATGTAGTGATTAATTCTTTACTGCAGAAGGAGGGGTCTTACTTCACATATTTAAGGACTGTGCTGTGACATTGGCACAGATAATGTATTGTGTGGTATATTATTTATACCATATATATAGAGAGAGCTAGCTTTTTGGGGTTTACCAGAGACTACACAACATCTATATCTGCCACAGATATCTCTAGCACTATTGTATTGAATATCTGTCAGATCATATTTTCCAAATAGTAGATCAGTCTCCACTGAAGAATGAACTACCCATGAGTCAAGTGATCAAAGAATAGAACAAAATTTACAAGTATGGTATATACTGATCTGACATTCAAGAGCCCAATAAACACTGTTATTCTTAATTATTAAAGAAAGTGTAAGGTGCAAAAACATGTTCTCTTCCATAGAGGATATGTACCAGCATAGGCCAAACCACTGAACCCCTATATGTTGCACTAATTAGGCAAACCTTTTAATTTTATGAGGTTTATCACCTGCTATTTGGCCCATAGTGTCTTTCCATGACATTCAAGGATCTTGCCACATCTTGTTCACTGGTTAAAATTAGTATGCTATTATTACTATTTGGGACCAGTGAGATGTTCTGCAAATAGCAAAATAACAGAAGTCCCTTTGAACTATATTTTCACTAAGAACACGATATTTTATGTAGCTCTGGGAAAAGAAAAATAAAAGTGAATGTGGGGCTTCCCTGGTGGCACAGTGGTTGAGAGTCCGCCTGCCAATGCAGGGGACACGGGTTCGTGCCATGGTACGGGAAGATCCCACATGCCGCGGAGTGACTGGGCCCGTGAGCCATGGCCGCTGAGCCTGCGCGTCAGGAGCCTGTGCTCCACAATGGGAGAGGCCACAACAGTGAGAGGCCCGTGTACAGAAAAAAGAAAGTGAATGTGTACTGCTACCCTTTCCATGTAAATACAAAATAGTATTAATTTTCTTTCTTAATGAAGACTGAAAATATTCACCAGATCAATATTAACAAAATTGGCAGAGGCTGTGCTGAATTTCTAGTAAATTTAACATATTCAACACAACAGTTGAAATTGGGATTATGACTTAATTATGTTTATGGTAGTGCACAGTTATTTCCTACAATTCATCTATATTTTGGAATTTTTTTGGTAGGGACCCTACCAGTAATCTGAATGGGAATGTGATGAGATTCACCACCCTCCATATTTAAGTCTTTAAGTATGGTGTTAATCTCTGCTAATCACCCAGGATGTATACAATTTTGTTATTAATTTACTATCTTGCCAGAATAGAGAAGATCAAGTACTTCTCTTTGGCCCTTCCTAAAATAATGTTGATCATGCAAAAGATCAAGGAAAAAATAAGTACATAAGAGCAAGGACCAAAGAATCTTTCTGCAGAGCAATTGGAACCACTGTGAAACAGACTTTGTCCAGGACTCCATTTATACACCTGTAACACAGCAGCCACATGGCTTTGTGAACCCCATTACAATAATACTGTATCTCAGACCCTTTACTAACAGCTCTCAAAAGATCAATTTTCCTTTCCTCAGTGTCAGTAAACTCTGGGAAATGGCTAAGGATCCCTTTGGGAAATGATTGGGGAGAATATTATACACACACACACATATACACATATATTATATAAAATTTGGGTAAAGGTTTTGTGGAATTCTTCTTCAAATGGATCTGTCCTCCCATTCAGTCAATAGGATCTAAAATTAAGAATTACCTTAGATCTGGAACTGAAGAAAGTATCACAATTTTACATTGTGGCAGCTGACACCAACCTTCATCTCACACCTCTTGATCTTTCTGGTTATATAAAGCAAACAATACCACACTTGGCTGCTCAGTTTTCTTACCCCTACAAATACTTTGATCTGTTAGTTCCATCATCATAAATGTCTGTGGAAAAATGTTCTCTGGTTATCATTCAAGCTTAGAAGTTAATACAGTAATTATTTTCACCTTGACTCTAGTAGTTAATTGCCACCATATGACCTCTGTTACCCTGGGATCCTATGATCTGCATTGACACTAGAGAGTCTAATTGCAAGGCAGCAACTTCTTCCATGAATATTTGCTTGAAAAGATAGCCACAATTGAGGGTTATTTATTTATTTGTTTGTTTATTTAATGATGCTGTTCCTCATCTCATAAGTCAATTATTTTACTTTCATGAATAGAGGGCCTTTTAAGCCCTCTTGGGTAATAGTGTCAGATAGAGTGTTCTCACATCATAAATCCATTCTAACATGCCCACTTGTAATGACCTTGTGAACTCTTCCTCAATACTTTGTCAAGGCAATACGGCATCCCCACTTCATTGCCATGCCCATGCTTCAAAGAGCTAGCTTATTAGGACTCACTCTAGGTGTTCTTGCCAGTTGTTAGATCCTGAGTCCCCCAATTTCAATGAACTCTTCCTTCTCCAACCTTAAATTCTGCCTTCCTTCTAATACCCTTAAGACCCATCCCATCTTGCCACCAGTATATATCGAAACATTTTGCAGTCCTTGTGATGAATAAGCTATTGTTTTCTATAGCTTGGAACTGTAATTTTGCACTGGCGTTATGCTAAGATCTGACCCTAGTTATTTGTCTAGAGTAATGTTTCTGGGACTTTAGCCTGAATCAGAACCACCTGCGGGACTTGATAACACAGATTGGTAGGCTCCCTACAGAGTTTCTGATTCAGTAGGTCTAGGTCTTTATTTCTAACCAGTTCCCAGGTAATGATGCGGCTGCTGATACAGGTCTACTTTCCTAAGAGTCACTTGTCTACAGTTAATGAGGATAGGTGGGATAGATCGTGAGGAAGAAAATCATCATTTCTTTGATGCATCCAACTCGAGTGGATGGTCTCCAGGTGATAGGAGGATATTCTCTTCTAAAAAGTGGTTGAGGGCCACTTCTACCTGACTGGAAGGTTAAAGTTCAGGGTTGTTACACATATCCACCAAAAGGATTTTCAGGAATTTAGATGAAGGGGATTAAACTATCTCAGAAAATTGCTGATTTTTAGTTTATTTTGAGTTAAAAAATCATAAAGAAGCTTCTAGATGAAGGTGACAAATTGAAAATAGACACTGAAATAATACACATGTATTTTGTCTACTAAAAGTATATTAAAATGTCACTAAAATGACAGTAAGGGACAGTTTCAAAGACATTAACTCATAAGGACAATGTGAGGAATGTGAGAAAAAAATAAAATTTTGGTTATGAAAAGCAGGTGTTTGAAGGAAACAACTTTAACAGACCCATGAAAGCTAAATTATAAGCTGGCAGAGCAGAAAACTGAGCACTGATCTGATTATACCACAGAATGCACAGAGGCTTAAATACTGGTAACATTAGCCACCACAGGAAAGAGAGGTGAAAACTAAGCTAAAGAAGAGATTTCTTAGAATCTGTTGAAGAAGTTAGATTTTCTAGTCACTTCCCTCTCTTAGAATGTCAGTCTCAATTACTTAATAGGGTGAAACAGAAGGATCATCAGTGGAGCACAGGAGACACAAGGGCAAGAGTCCCAAACAGAAATCAAATGATTACATTCATATTTATATACTAAATTTTAGACCTTACTCTTACCCCACTTTGTTCCCCCAAAGCGGGCCACCAGAGTTTTATTCTCCAGGCAGGACATTTGAGGATTTTTCCCTTGTTGAATACATCCAGCTACAAGAAAAAGCCAGAAGGTATTAAGACTGATGGTTCCACCAGAGAAATGTGCAGCTGGGTATCGAAAAAAAGCCCACAATCAAAAACATTATCTTACATTCTCAGAGTTTCCAGTCATCTTTATAGAGACCAAGGATCACAAAACACCTGAGGAAGCCCCTGAGAAACAGAATGAATTACCATTTAGAGAATAGTTACTACACAATAATAAAATTCTTAAAAATAACATTAATATTATCATATAACTCAGTTAATATTATATGTATTTACAATGATTTAGGAGATAAAGCATTTTTGAAATTAAAAACATAGTAGCAGCTGTGAAAAATGCAATAGGAAATTTGGTAGAAGACTTTGAGTAAATGTCTCATAATTTAGAGTTAAATCAGAGAAAGAAACATTAGAAAACTATTAAAAGCATCCAATATTTCAATAATTGCAGTTCGAGAGGAAAAAAAAGGAAAATATTGGAGGGGAGGAAATTAATGAGACTTTAAAAAATTTCAGTAGAATCAGAAACTTAAGTTTCTAAATTAAAAGGGCCTACTAGAGGCTCAGAACAATGGTTGAAAATTGGCCAATTCCAAGGAAAATATTATCGCAGAATTTCATAACACTGGGAGGAAAGATAAGATGCTATGATTACAAAAAAATCTCACATCAAAGCATTAACTCACACACCCATGGAATTAATCTTTGACAAAGGAGGCAAGAATATACAGTGGAGAAAACAGTCTCTACAGCAAGTGGTGTTGGGTAAGCTGGACAGCCCTATGTAAAACAATGAAGTTAGAACACACCTTCACACCACGCACAAAAATAAACTCAAAATGGCTTAAAAATAGAAATAAAAGCAAAAATAAACAAATGGGACCTAATCAAACTTACAAGTTTTGCATAACAAGGAAAACATAAACAAAACAGACATCGAAAAGACAACCTACAGACTGGGAGAAAATATTTGCAAATGATGCAACTGACAAGGGCTTAATTTCCAAAATATTAAAACAGTTCCTACAACTCAATAGCAAAAAACAAACAACCCAATTAAAAAATGGGTAAAAGACCTAAATAGATATTTCTCCCAAGAAGACATACAGATGACCAATAGGCACATGAAAAGATGCTCATCATTGCTAATTATTAGAGAATTGTAAATCAAAACTACAATGAGGTACCACTTCATACCAGTCAGAATGGCTGTTGTTAAAAAGTCTACAAATAATAAATGTTGGAGAAGGTGTGGAAGAAAAGGAGCCCGCTTAAACTGTTGGTGGGAATGTAAATGTAAATTGGAAAACAGTATGGAGATTCCTCAAAAAGCCTAAAAATAGAGTTACCATATGATCCAGCAATCCCACTTCTGGACATATATCCAGACAAAACTATAATTTGAAAAGATACATGCACCCCTACGTTCATAGCAGCACTATTCACAATAGCCAAGACATGAAAACAACCTAAATGTTCATTGATAGATGAATGGATAAAGAAGATGTGGTATATATACATACAATGGAATATTACTCTGCCATAAAAGAGAATTAAATAATGCCATTTGCAGCAACATGACTGGACCTAGAGATTATCATACTAAGTGAAGTAAGTCAGAAAGAGAAAGACAAATACCATATGATATAACTTACATGTGGAATCTAAAATACAACACAAACATATCTACAAAACAGAGACAGACTCACAGACATAAAGGACAGATCCATGGTTGCCAAGGAGGATGGGTGCTGGGGGAGGGAAGGATTGGGATTTGGGGATTAGCGGATGAAAACTAGTATATATAGGATGGATAAACAAAAAGTCCTACTGTATAGCACAGGGAACTATATTCAATATCCTGTGATAAACCATAATGGAAAATAATATGAAAAAGAATATATA